>NW_020884956.1:1061050-1142266 GCF_003945725.1 Corapipo altera | reverse complement strand
TTCTCTTCTCTTTTCTCTTCATGTCTGCAAACACTGGCCTTTTTTTTTTACTCCAGGAACAGCTTTTGTAAGTATTTATGTTTTGGAAAGCTATTTATTAATTGCTCTATCAAGTTTTTTTACCCCTATAAAGTGTATTTATGCTTCATTATCTTCAACTGACATTTGTTTTTGCCAAAGTTCCCTTTTGCTCTATCCAGACTGTATATTGGGAAATGCAGAAGGTTTTTCCTTCACATTACAGTTCTCTAACTCTCATGATTGCCCTCTGGGTTTCACCACAATCACTGGCAGTTGAGCATGAAATCGTGCTGCTGAGTGAAACATGGTGGCTTCCTCGTGAAAGAATTCTTGATTACGTTTCTTTTACATATTTATTTTTTACATTAGACAGAAGCTGAGGAACAGAATGCCAGTCACTGAGCCCCACTGATTGGCAGGTGAGATCCCTGAACCACTGAGCAGCACCTGTGCCTACACAGTGTTTACAACAAATCAAGCCTTCCATGGAAATTAATTACCCAACCTAAATGCTGGAAAGGCCAAGTGACACTGATTGGGAAATCAAAGCAGGAGCTGAAATGTTACCTACCCCCTTCTCTGAAGGCACACAGCTTCCTCAGCACTGCATTTTCCAGTTTTAGGAAGCAAACACTGGGGTTGTCTGTAGGAAAATCTGCACCTCACACCTTTGTGGTGCAACTGTTTAATACTGTTTGTTTGCTGCTGTTCAAAGAATAGGGTTAAATGATTTAAGACATTGATTTTTGAAGCAAATCGTATTAAATTATGTCAGCAATTCAATTCTGTCTTCCTGAAACTCAATACAAATCAGGTCACTTCCACTGACAGGCATCTGAATTCTTTATCCTAGAGGCAGCTCATTTAGCTGTGATTGTATCACTCACTGAACACCAGCATTTCAGAGCACATTCCAACACAGCAGCATTTCCTGATTTTTCCTGATGCCTCAGGTGATGATGGGAACAAAAATCAGACTTCAGAGAACAGACAAGAAAACAGAGGTTTTTCGCTGCCAGGGACAAATTCTTTTGCTTTAGATGGATACACAGTAACAAAAAGCTCAGGAAACAGTTGTTCCTTTTAGGCATTCCAGCCTGCTTTCCATCTTCTCAGTAAGCAAAGAGTGCTGCAAGGCAGTGCTCAGATACAGGATTGCACACACTGGTGATCTGAGCCTGCAACTCCTTCCATATCTAAACCACCCAAGTAAAGAACCATTCAAACCTATTGGATTTCTTTGCATGATAAAATGTGAAGATCACAATCTGCTGGGTAGAATTCTCCATCGCTTCTTGTGTTCCCATCACACCTTTAAATGAAGCAGACTTTTCAAAAATATCCAGTTTTTAAAATAAATAACACCAGTGGTGTTATTAATGTGGCATTTTTGAACACAATTTAAATCACAGAATCATAGATTGGTTTGGGTTGCCAGAGACCTGAAAGATCATCTCATTCCAAGACCTTCTGTGAGCAGGGACATCTTCCACCAGCCCAGGTTGCTCCAAGCCCCGTCCAACCTGGCCTTGGACACTCCCAGGGATGGGGCAACCACAGCTTCTCTGGGCAACCTGTGCCAGGGCCTCACCACCCTCACAGGGAACAATTTCTTCCCAATACCCATCTAACCCTACTGTGTCAGTGTGAAGTCATTATTCTTTCTGTTTTAATGTTGTGACAATCCATTTCACGCCATTCAATCAAAATTTTTGTAGGAATTTCCATCCTTGCAAAGGTTGCAAGGGTTGGGACAGGGCAGAGGAAGGTCTAAATTATCAGAAAGGAACAGAATATAAAAATACCATAATACATGCAGTTCAAACGAAATCTTGACAGCTGCTATTCACAAATATTGCTGACATGATTTATATTATATTAAAATTCAGAATTACTGCGTTTTCATCAGTTCCTCATTTCACAGCTGGCATTTCATGCTGTCAGCATCCTGTGATTTACAAGGCTGTACGTAGTGTAAAAATGTTGTTTTAAATGGACAATCTCATAAGCATGTTAACTAATTGATAGTCTGGGGCAACATAGAATGTAAACATACCGTGTGTTCCAACAGCCAGAGTGCTTTCCAGAAGAAAAAAACTGAACCTAATAGCTCCAGTTTCATTAAACTTTTATGAAAGTCACCAGCAAACAGACATTTCCATGCAAATTTTAAAATAATGGCTTAATTTGTGGAGTTACTTTTGCAATGTCAAAAATGCAAAGTAAAATACATTAAAAAATGATGTGGATACTTGTTATTGGAAGATATAGGAGCTGCTAACCAGAGAGACTGTGGAGCCTTAATAAAGCATTGTTTTCTAATAATGTTTCCATAGGATTCATTGTGATGTTTTCCAAAGTGATATAAAGTAAGCCTGGCACAAAATGCAAATGCTCTATTCCAGCATTGTTATTCTTTATCTAAAACTGCAGAAATGATGGAAAGGACAAATTTTCAGGGAATTAAGTCAATATTTCATACATTTCATCATGCTCCTCTATTCCAGTCCTCAGCAGGAATACAGGATACAACTTGCATTTCCACAGTTCCTTGTGACATGAAAAATCATGTGCATATAAGTAACTTGGAAAGTTTGGGTATGTCCACAGAATTTAGTGGAATTCTTTAAGTATAACATTAGTCAGAGAAATGAAAGCGTTGCTTTTGTCAAAGCTGCCTCTCCCTTTTTACATAAGCTGAGCAGTCCAAAGCCTGGAATATACTTCTATAATTCATACAAAGTTTTAACAATAACAAGAGACATTTGAATTTTATCCTAAAATCTGAAATATTCCAGAATATTTTGTAATAGAGCTAAGAGGATCAGGAGAAAGAGGTGGCAAATTGATTGCAGGGCTAACCACGCTTCCCTCTTCAAGCCTTTTACACTTTCACTAAGAAACTGTCCTTGACTGTGTCCAAACAATGCTGATACTTCACTGCTTTAATTTTCAGGTTTCCTATAGATTTTTTTATTACAGACAACCATGGAGAGAAGCTCTGATAGCATCACCAGCAACTCAGCACCCTCCTCCAGTGACCTTCTTAGTCAAATCCCTTCTCTTCCCACCCATCTCTTCCCCAAATATAGTTTATTCCCACATTCTTTTGTTGTTTTTTTCTTTTCCTAGCACAATAAAATAAAAAGTACAATTTTTTCTAGTCTGAATTTTTGCCATAGATTGTCACTTTATTTCTGCATAGCAATAGCAATGATATTTGCCTTTTGTAACATCACAGCTTCAGGTTTTCCTTCTAGTTCTGCTGGGGGTGGTTTTGCTTGGGTACAGCTGGAGTTCAATAGGCTCAGAGTGTCCTCAGTAGGTCATATGAAAATCAGACAGCCAGAAACCCTTTTGGCTAATCTTTCTGCATAAGTGGTCATAATCCATTCAGCCTACACCTTATCTGGAAAGTTTTAAATTTTTGAATAATGTTTTCAAAACGGATTTCCCTTAAAATTATGACAAACCCCATCCATCAACACAAAAATGTTTAATGTCTTGCATCAAACAGGACATGATCACGGCCAGGATCTGAGCACTAAGTCCAAAATATGATAATTAAAACAAATCTCTCTTTTGGGGTGTTAGGTGAAGGCTGCACACCAGCCACCACTTGCCTAAATGAAAATGTGTATTAATAAGTGTCCTGTGGCCTCACAGTATTCATTCCAGAGGAGCACAAGTAATCATGGCACTTGTAGGATATTCTTTATCTTGGCACTTAGATCTGACACATCTCCATCTTTGAGGTGTGCACAGAAGTCCATGTATCTTCTTGCAGAAGCCTAAGCATTCCTCACGTGAGATTTCCTACCACTTTTTATACACCTCGAGCACGAATTAATTGGAATATGCTGCTGTTAGAGCCATGATTTAGGCAAGAGGAAACAGATTTTCCTCAGCCATGGTTGAGGCTTTTGTAATGGCATGAATTCCTTCAGAAGTCAGCAGAGTTCTAATTTTAATGAATTATGAACTGGGCTGCATCAAAAGCAGCATGGGCAGCAGGGTAAGGGAGGGGATTTGGCCTCTCTGCTTGGCTCTGGTGGGACCCCACCTGGAGCACTGTGTACAGCCCTGGTGCCCCAACACAAGAAGGACATGGAACTGCTGGATCAAGTCCAGAGGAGGCCACAGAGATGATGAGGGGACTGGAGGCAGGATGGGAGAGTTGGGGCTGTTCAGGTTGGAGAAGAGAAGGTTGTGTGGAGACCTCAGAGCCCCTTCCAGGATCTGAAGGGGCTACAGGGAAGGTGGAGAGAGAATGTTTACAAGGGCCTGGAGTGACAGGATGAGGGGGAATGGCTTCACATTGACAGAGGACAGGGTTAGATGGGATGTTAGAAAGGAATTCTTGGCTGTGAGGGTGGGGAGGCCCTGGCACAGGTTGCCCAGAGAAGCTGTGGTTGCTCCTGGATCCCTGGAAGTGTCCAAGGCCAGGTTGGACAGGGCTTGGAGCAACCTGGGCTGATGGAAGGTGTCCCTGCCCATGGCAGGGGGTGGGACTGGATGGTCTTTAAGGTCCCTTCCAACCCAAAGCATTCTGTGATTCTATGAATTAATCACCTAATAATTTTCTCAAAGATAAGTGTTTAGAGGAAGACAGATCAACAACTGAACTTGCTGGTGTCACTCTAACAGTACAAACACAGTTGTGAGTCAAGATTTTCAAGACATGTCCAAGCTTCAGTACAGGTTATTGGGTTTGATTAAGTCCTGTGAAATTACTGTCTTGGCTGGAATTTACTTAGCTGTTTGTTTGGTTTTTTCGTAGTTGTATGTTTACATATTTGTATAAACTGGGCTTTCACGGCAAATGATAATATTTTATAATCAATAGTGCTCTAGTGTTAAGAAATAGTGTAAGATTTTCATTAAATTGGAGAAAAGTGCAGTTAAAGGAATGCTAACAAGTATTGATGTTTAGATTTTTATTTATCAATGTTGTTAAATTCCTCTCCACTGCACTGAGTTTATTTTTCCACATTAAAAAAATCTTATTTGGTATCTCTAGGGCTGAGTCTTAAACAAGATAAAGTACGCTGTGAATTAATTTATTTTGAAGAAAACAGAAAATACAATTTGTGTCTTTTCATTAAATTATCCTTAGCTTTATTGATTTAAACTAAGTTAAAATTTATTTAGTTGAAGAAGAAACAAAGCTAAAATTAAACTGTGTATCTCGATCTCTGTTGAATTTGGAAAGTCTATCCTTGTAGTATTTCAGTTCCTATTTTATCTATTATTTATCCATTATTGTTCATTATATTAATATTATGTTCATTTCTTGTATACCTTACTGACACCCAAAGTACATATTTGTGCTGAAAAAGTGGCATCTATTCAGATGTTTGTGAGAAGCTGCATTAAACCTGATAAAGCATTAACTACACCTGAGAAAGGGTGGGGTGTTTCTTGCTTGTAAATACACTGGAAAATATCGTTTGCAATGAAAGTAAATTCTCTCTGCTCACAAAAAAAATTGGAAACAAGCAGCAATCTGCAAAGAGGGTTCTATCACAGTGCATTAAAGGCTTAAAAAAAAGATTTGGTAGAATAATCATATCATAGAGTGGTTTGGATTGGAAGGGACCCCAAAGATCATCTCATTCCACCCCCTGCCATGGGCAGGGACATCTTCCACTAGCCCAGGTTGCTCCAAGCCCTGTCCAACCTGGCCTTGGACACTGCCAGGGATGGGGCAGCCACAGCTTCTCTGGGCAACCTGTGCCAGGGCCTCCCCTCCCTCACAGGGAGCAATTTCTTCCTAATATCTCATCTATCCCTACTCTCTGTCAGTTTGAAGCCATTCCCCCTTGTCCTATCACTACATGCCGTGGGATAAACTCCTGCTCCAGACTTTTTGGAAGCCCCTTTTATGTACTGGAAGGAGCTATAAGGTCTCTCTGGATCCTTCTTAAGGCTGAACAGCCCCAAGTCTCTCAGCCTGTTTTCACAGGGCAGAGGTTCCAGCCCTCTGAGCATCTTTGTGATTGTTTATCACTGTATTTAAATTGGTTTTAATGTGCCCAAACACACTGGGTGTATGAGAATCATGGAACCATAAAACTGTTTAGGTTAGAAAAGACCTTTTAGATCATTGAGTCCAATCCAACCCAGTGCTGCCAAGGCCAGCATTAACCCATGTCTTCAAGTCCACATTTCCATGTCTTTAAATCCCTCCAGGAATGGAGATTCCACCACCACCCTGGGCAGCCTGTTCCAATGTTTGCCAACCATTTCTGTGAAGACATTTTTCCTAATACACAACCCAAACCTTCCCTGCTGCAACTTGAGGCCATTTCTTCTCATCCTGCCTCTTGTTACTTGGGAGAAAAGACAAATACCCCAAAAACTTGAAAGTCTTTACAAATTTACACGTCATCCTTGTGCAGGGTCCATGCACAGATCTACCAAATACACAACAGAAAGAAGGCTGAAGGAGATAACAAATATCACTATGGTAGTCAAGGTTCTGGTCTCAAAATTAATAACCTGAGCCACTGCTGATGACAAAAATTCTTATTCTCTTTGTGTGAAAGTGTATTGAGACATTCCTATCTCGTGTATATATTTAAGTTCTATGTTTGAATTGCTACTGATCACAACGGGGGAAGAGGTGATAAAATATACAGATGTGAGTAAAATGACAGCTAGTTCATTTACTGTGGAAAATAAGCTACGTATATTCTGAAATGTGACACACAGCATCAAGGTGTCTTCGAGGCTATTCTGAAAGAATTTATCTTATTAACAGCACAATAATATTTGCCTGAAAACATCACACTGTCATCAGAGCTAATGTATATTTTTCACTACAAAATAATGATACTGTAGATAATGAGTACATATAGTTCACTTAACACAATTCCTGCTCCCTAATTGTATACCATTTCTGTTTCAATTTCTTGAACAATTATACATAAAATGTGTAATTTTATTCTTGGTAAGTAGTGGTCACAGTATCATCAGAACAATTAAGGATGACAGTTATCTGTCGTGACACTCACTGTGGTTACCAAGGCTACCTTTAAAAGAAATACCTCTCTGCAATATAAAATGTGCTCATCAGCTGCTAAATCACAGCATCTTCAACACAAAATGCTTCTGCAGTTCTGTGATGTACAAAAAAACTGCAGGTGATAGCAGAGTGTGTTTGCACTGCTGAGGCCACACCTCGGGTGCTGTGTTCAGATCTGGATCCCTCAATGCATGAAGGACACTGAGGGGCTGGAGTGTGTCCAGAGAAAGGAATGGAGCTGGGAAAGGGTCTGGAGAGTCAGTCCTGTGAGGAGCAGCTGAGGGAGCTGGGGGGGCTCAGCCTGGAGAAAAGGAGGCTCAGGGAGGACCTTCTGGCTCTGCAACCCCCTGACAGGAGGGGGGAGTTGGGTGGGGTCGGGCTCTGCTCCCGGGGAACAAGGGACAGGAGGAGAGGGAACAGCCTCCAGCTGTGCCAGGGGAGGCTCAGGTTGGACATCAGGAGGAATTTCTTCATGGAAAGGGTTTGGTGGGTCATCACAAAAGGTTGTTAAATACTAGAATGAATTATTTCAATTCCAGAATCACTGAGATTGGAAAAGCCCTCCCAGCCCACCGAGTCCACCCTGTGCCCAATGCCCACCTTGTCCCCCAGCCCAGAGCACTCAGTGCCACCTCCACTCCTTCCTTGGACACCTCCAGGGGTGGGGACTCCACCACCTCTCTGGGCAGCCCCTACCAAGGCCTGACCACCCTTCCCAGGAAGAAATTCCTCCTGATGTCCAACCTGAGCCTCCCCTGGTACAACTGGAGGCCGTTCCCTCTCCTCCTGTCCCTTGTTCCCTGGGAGCAGAGCCCGACCCCTCCCAGCTCCCCCCTCCTGCCAGGGGTTGGGGTTTTCTTTCCCTGAAGGAAAGCACTCTTTTCCTTACAGAGGGAGAGATACCAGTTGCAGAAACCAGTGGCCTCCTCTTGGCTAAGAAAGTACTTCAAAGGCCAGACCCCCGTGTTGTGCCTACAGCTTCACTTAAGTCAGAAAAGAAAATTTCCAACCCTGTGCACCTGCTTTTCATTCTTATTTCAGAAATTATTTCAGATTTAACATTACCCAGTTAACTAGGGGGGTTGTATGTTTTCTAAAATAAACAGGAATCCTTCCCTGAGCTTAATCGTTGCAATCACCAGAATATTTTCTCTTCTAAAAGAAAAGAATGGGGGAGGGCGTAATGCAAACAAGATCAAAGCTACAGATTGAGAAAGCAATTTCCAAATTTTACCACATTTTTCTCCCCAGATTTACAGTCATGCACTTAGGAAATTTAGTCCAGACTGTCTGGGCACATAGATATTTCTGTTGAATACATAAATATCAGAGTAGAATGAATAAAGTATTTTCCATGAATAGTCATTTGAATTTTAATAGAAATTTTACTTCAATCAAAATTTTTTTTCATTACTGAGTGACTGAACGTGTCTAGGAAAAAATAGTTTCCAAAAGTGAGTCTGTAAACTTGCTATTCAACTAAATGTTATATATTTGGGAATTCAAAAGTATTATTATCTAAATTCCGATAAATTAATTTAAAACCAGTGCTATCCTGACTATCCAGAAGAAAGAAACAAAAAGATTTCTTTCATTGAAGCACAACTATAAATTTTTTTTTTTCTGAGTAACCCAATAATTTCCTCCTCTGCACAACCCCACCTCAGCCCCACTGAATTTGGGATGGTCTAATACTGTAAATGAGGCCTTACATTCCCAAGAACTGATCCACAAAGCAGGAATTAGGATCTGGAACTTTGGACAGACACGATCAAACACTACCTGAGATTTTTTTTAAAAAAAAGATTCTTGAATAAATACAGAATGACTCAGAGACTGTCAGAACACACTCAGGACAATTTTGCAAGCAGATAAAAACAGAGAAATTAAATGAATTATTTATCAGGACTCTAATGTTGGAAGTCAGATATGGTGAGTTCTGCTCTGAGCTCTGCCACCAACCTTCTCTGTGCCCTCAGACAAACACCTTTATCTCTCGTGCCTGTTGCCACAGGGGCTTTTTCTGCCCTGCCTGGACAACTTTAAAAGAGTTCTGCCAAAACATTTTCCTCCATGTTCATAGAAACACCTGATGCACACCTGCTCAACCCTGGCTGATGTCTTTAAACATTAAAGAAATACAAATAAATAGTAAAAAATAGTTAAATAAGATTAAAGATATGAAATCACTTTAACACTGTGTAGGGAGTTGTTCTTTACAGTGGTGCACTGTATTGTATATATACAGTAGATATCATTATCTAATGAAAGTTTCCACGCTGTGGAATTAAGGACCAAGATTTTCTCTAAGGACAATTATTTCAGGATTAAATTCACATAAAGCTTTTTTTTTTAAGTACTTTCCCTTTCTACACAAAATTTGAAGGCAACATACATTTCTCTGAGATTTCAACAGCAGGTTTAAATCGACTTTGGGAGCCTCCAAAAGGCCTCCAGTCCATGGAACATCAGTTAAAAATATATATCCCAATGTTTTCTATGTATGTGATAAATCTGACACAGTCTTAAGCCCACTGGACTAACTGTGCATGTGCAGTATTAATAATGAGTGAAACAGAGTGCTCAAGGCAAGAGGAGATGGTTTATGTACCTGTATGACCTCAAAAGTGCCCTTCAGGCTCCGTGACAGTGACTCTGTGACTCTCTAATACAGCTCCATGGACAACAAAACCTCTCACAGCTTGTCAGGTAAATGTTTTTATATTAGTTGGATGGAATCTTCACATTTCTACAGCACAGCTTTGGAAAAGTGCTTATTATGGTGAAAGAGATGATTCAGTTCAATTTATGTTAAATTTTCTGGACAAGAATTTTATGTATTTTATGGTCTTGTTAGGAAGGAATGTTGACTAATTTCCACCAAGAGTTAACAGATGTGCCATAGCCACACCTCTGTTGTTGTTTTTCCCTGAGATATATGAATTTAAAAACAACAACAGCAACAACAAAAAAAAGACATAAAATAGAACATTACAAGAAGAAAACATCTCTTTTTTTATGATAAAACTGACATATACAGTATTTGTTATTTCTGCATTGTCTTCATCAGTCTGAGCTTGTCACATATATTTTAATACATGATTTATGGTTATAAATTCATTTTCCATTCTCATTTATAATATGGTGTCACATTTTATCACAAGTGCATTTAATCATCTCCTGTCTGCATACTAATGGTTACAAATATGATACCTGTGTAGACCCAGCAACCAGTGGCTGTAACTGTCTCTGACTGCAACGCTTGAGTGCTTTGAAAAGTGCTGATAAATAGAGAAGTTCAGATATTTTTATGTGTCTGTCCCAATTTTAATAGCCAAGCTAAAATTCCTCAGCTTTGCTAAGAAACTGGATTCTTTTTCCCACTTGAAAATTTTTTGCATGTACTTATCTGTCCTCACAACACTGTCAGTGCATAAAATTAAACAGGCACAAACATTTTAAGAATTGATATCAAAAAGGCAAAGATAAAAAGACTATTGGTTATAAAAGAGAAGCAGGATCAGGAAAAAAAGAAAAGCGATATCTATCCAAATTTAGAATAATTTAAAAAAATAGAAATAAAATCAGTGGTTTGCTTTAAATGTGTTGGTCAAATTCTGCTATGCAGTGAATATGAGCACATATTTAAATTTAGGACATTTTCAAGGCACAACTGAACCTCCAGATACTACCATTTAAATTCAGCATATCAGCACAGCCTTTTAATTAATTTTTCTGAGGAAAGAAATCCTCACTCTTATTTGTTCCATGTCTTTAACTTAGACCTTTGACAAATATGTATTTGAGAAATCTCAACGTAAACATTTCAATTCCAGTATTTTAGAAGAAAGTGAGTTGCAGTCCCATCGAAAATTTTAATGGAGAAAATAAAAAGCTGGGTAAAAAAACACTGATTAAAATTATGTGGAAATTCACCTGGCTTGCAGCACTGGAGCAGAGAATTATAGAATCACAAAATGGCTGGAAGGGACCTTAAAGATCATCTCATGCTGCCTCTGCCATGGGCAGGGACACCTTCCAACAGACCAGGTTGCTCCAAGCCCCGTCCAACCTGGCCTTGGGCACTGCCAGGGATCCAGGGGCAGCCACAGCTTCTCTGGGCAACCTGGGCCAGGGCCTCCCCACCCTCACAGCCAAAAATTCCTTCCCAATATCCCATCTAACCCTGCCCTCTGTCAGTGTGAAGTCATTCCCCCTTGTCCTGGCACTCCAGGCCCTTGTCAAGAGTCTCTCTCCATCCTTCTTGTTGGCTCCTTCAGAGACTGCAAGATCACCCCAAAGCTTCTCTTCTCCAGGCTGGACAATCCCAACTCTCTCAGCCTTTCCTCCCAGCAGAGCTGCTCCATCCTCTAATCATCTCCGTGGCCTCCTCTGGTCGATCCCTCTCAACATTCTCATGCCAATTTTTTTTTTTAGTTTATCTAAAAGTAGTTTCTGAATAAACTTAAGCAATTTTCACAGACGCACACACACAAAAGCTTTAAATTCCTACAATAATCTCTACATAGCTATAATTTAGGGTAACTTATTTGAAGCTGTCAATACCAACAGTCTTATTGTATTATTAGGCAGAGAAATTGAGCCTACAAGAACTAGGCTTGTGAGTATTTTTAGTTGTACTTCTAATTGACTGTTTGACACTTTTTGTGCATTCTGTCCCGAGCAAAGTAATTTGCCATACTCTGAACCAGACAAGTGTGTGCAGCTGACAAGCCAAAAATCTTGTGCTGTCACTTATGTGATATGGATGGAGCTTCCTGCAAAATTACTGAAAAATAAATGTTTCTGAGTAGGGAGGAAGATAAATATAGTTCTTATCTGTCAGAAACTGCTAGGTTATGCATTTTACTGCAACCTCTAAAACAGAACCCTTTCAAAATACCTTATAAATCCAAATGCAGAAATGCATATTCCAAAGTGTGTGCAGAAAGCTTACAATTAACAAAGTTCACAAAGCGCACAAAGTTCAGCCGTGAGCAGGCAAAATTCAAACTGCCCAAATTCTGAGTTCCAGCTGTGAGGAATTAAGTGTTCTGTACTTTGAAAACTATTGCAAGATCATCTGAGAGTCAATTCTACGAA
Source organism: Corapipo altera (assembly GCF_003945725.1). Taxonomy (NCBI): domain Eukaryota; kingdom Metazoa; phylum Chordata; class Aves; order Passeriformes; family Pipridae; genus Corapipo; species Corapipo altera. The sequence goes on along the minus strand of NW_020884956.1, from coordinate 1,130,115 downwards.
ATACGTCTGATGATTTGTGCATTTGCATTTCTGCAGAGACTGAGGGAGGTGATTCTGCCCCTCTGCCCCCTCAGGTGAGACCCCCCTGCAGAGCTGCTCCAGTCCTGGGGAACAGCACAGGAGGGACATGGAGCTGCTGGAGAGAGTCCAAAGGAGGCACCAAGAGGATCAGAGGGATGGAGCAGCTCTGCTGGGAGAGTTGGGATTGTCCAGCCTGGAGAAGGGAATCTTTGGGGTGATCTTGCAGTACCTGAAGGGGCCTGCAAGGAGCATGGAGAGAGACTTGACAAGGGCCTGGAGTGCCAGGACAGGGGGAATGACTTCACACTGACAGAGGGCAGGGTTAGATGGGATATTGGGAAGGAATTTTTGGCTGTGAGGGTGGTGAGGCCCTGGCCCAGGTTGCCCAGAGAAGCTGTGGCTGCCCCTGGATCCCTGGCAGTGCCCAAGGCCAGGTTGGACGGGGCTTGGAGCAACCTGGTCTGTTGGAAGGTGTCCCTGCCCATGGCAGAGGCAGCATGAGATGATCTTTAAGGTCCCTTCCAGCCCAGGCCATTTTGTGATTCTATGATATTGATTATTATAAACGTAATCGTGGGTCAGGCTAGAAAGTGAATATGTGTATTCACTGTGCTGTTTACAAGACTTTTGTCAAAGCTTTCAGTTACAAAAAAAATAAAAGAGAATCCTCAAATGCATCAGTCCTTTCCTTTGTTGAGAAAAGCCATATACTAAGGCAGAATATCTCTAGTAAAGGAAAAGAAGTTCTGAATATGAACAGCTCTATTTACTGGTATATCAAAAGCAAAACAGAGCAAATGTCACAATAGCATCATCTGAATGGAGGAAGATTAATATAGTTCCATTTTTTCAGAGGGATAAACTTTTGCTACTGTAATCAGCCATATAGTCTATCTACTCCACTTCCCAAGAAGCTGTTCCTAATTCACTGGACTGCAGGTCAGTTTTGAAGATCTTCACTGTGACAAGTTAATAGTTGCTTTGCTTACCTAAATAGATGGAGCTTTATGTCTCACTAAAATCTTCCCTTCGCCTCCAAGCATTTCTGTGTCTCTTTTCTCTTTAATCTGCATTTCTTTAACAACTGGGAAAAGTATTAATGTGTAATATTCTCCTGTAAGTCTCTCCAGCAACACACAACTTGTTAGTAATCAAACCTTATGTTCTGTCATGAATACCCAGTGGGTTTCAGAGGGGTGTAAACTGACTCAAAAGGCTTGGTTTCCATCTCAGTTTCTAAAAAGGATTAGAGTGAGAACAGGTCTTTTTGTGCTGTTATTGCTGGGCCCTAAATATAGTCCAGTTTGACCCCACTGCAACTTGAATAATGTGCAATTTTTCCAAGCCAGGCAGCTTTGCCAACAGTGAGAACTTTCATCTGTCAAAGATCATCGTCCAGTTTTAAAACAACAACTTTTGGCTCTTTTTAAAGAAAAAACCTGTGACTCTCTTTGGTACAATAAACCAAACCCTTTCATAACCATTTCTCTTTGGAAATTCCTTCACTATGTTGCCAATTGTCTACTATGAAGGGAATTTGGGATTTTAGGGAATTGTCCTCTAGCAGAATTTTCATGCAAAAATATTGGCAAGTCCTTTGCAGATTTGTAGGTATAAGCAACTGAAAACAGAACCCTTCATACCAAAGCTGGCAACTCTAACAAGCAGCAATACCAGCTCCATCTTTAAGGATTATGTCAATTTAAATAATGCACAAAAATTAAAAGGCACTTTTTTTTTTTGAAAGCTTTTCACACCATCTAAAAGTGTGAAAGATCGTTCATGTGACACTGTTCTTGAAGAAAAATTGAACTTTTAATTATGCATGATTCACAATGTGCTACTCATATCTGTTTGTCTTTATTTGTATTACTTCTTTGGGATTCCTCAATGTCAGCGATGCAAAGAGATTTGTATTCAGAATAAAGGGCATAAAGACTAATCTCAGTTTTCACCATATTTGAGTTTATTCGTGTGTGCATAACGAAGGAGGCTGTGCATGATGAATCCTGTATCACAGCTATTATCTACCCTAAATATAGAGGAAAGATAACTGACAGTTCTAGCAAAGGTTGGTTGATATTAGTTAACAAGTCCTGGTTTTTAAAGATCATTCTAAAGCATCATTTAAGAAAGATACATTCCACTTTTGGGCCAAGAGAAGAAGAACTACACAACCTCTTACCCCCAAAAACTAGAGGTAAGTGCTTTCTCCATCATGCCTTTTCTGTACTACATTATTGCACTGTAGAGTATCCTCAGGAATAAAAGTATTATCTCATTTTTGAGAAAAAGTAATTTTAAGATACCTGCTCTTCCTTAATCTAGTTACACTATTTCGAAAGTGTCTTATAGAAAACTTTGGTGCCTTTTCCTGTAAGAAAAGCACTTGTAATGGAAGAGATTTTTTAAATTAAAAAATTTGAGTTCATAGTTTCAGTTTGACAATTCCTGACCAGCATCCTTGTTTGTTTTCATGTATCTGATCTCTATGATCTTCTCAAAGCTCAGTCCATTCTTCAGTCCTGAAGGCTAAATCTAATTGGCCATGGCTCTCACATTGCTATAGATCAAGTGATTCACTTTAAATTGCTCCTAAGTTGTTTGTGTATGGAGGATACTTGAATCTGCTGCAAAAGTTTCCAAATTTGCAGCTCTGTGAATTGGCAGCAGGAATGAGGAGGTGTCGGGTTGTGAGAACTTTTGATGATGAGATGCTGAATCAGAGTCCCTGATCACAGTTCAGTCAGCCAAATTAATGTCATCGATTAGGAGAAAACCAGCTCATCCACTTATTAAAAATCTTCTCTTACCTCCTCGTTTCATGACAGATCTTTAATTTTTCCTTTCTATTGCTTTTATTTGTTGCCTTCCTGACCCTGACCCTGACTCCCTTACTACTGGGAGTGTGTCCACTGTCAGAGCAACCTCACTGAAAATGCCTCTTTGCTCCATATTTCCAACTGTCTGACCTCTGAGGAATAATCTTCCCAAATTATTCTACTGCCCATAGGGACATATTTGACTGCAGATGGACAAGACAATTCCAGAGATGCACATCATGCACACTGTGAGGTTGAAGGTGTTCAGGGCAGGCTCACCAGGTTCAGGAGTACAGAAATGGACCCAGGATTTTCATGGATACATAAAGATTATTATGAATTGCAGCTACTTCACTGAGGCTGCAGGGAACAGATCACTGTGCTCACACCTCACCTGTCTTGAGACACAAGAAAGCACATCAGAGCACTTCCCAGGAGAGAACTCAGAATACATTTAATAAAAATCCTCAAATCAAATCATTTCTAGAATGAAAGGACTGACCTTACCCTGACTCGGATCCATGGAGAGAAACTCCAGTGGGGAAGAGGAGACCTCACACTCTTCTTCCTACAGCAAAGCAGAAAAACACATTTCTGTCCCTCACAACATGTTGGGATGTGAGACTCAGTGCTCTGGGCTGGGTGACAAGGTGGGATCAGTCACAGGTTGGATGATCTTGGAGGTTTTTCATAGAATCTCAATGATTCTATGATTCTATGCCCTTAAATACATATTAGTGATATGCAGCCATGGCTTTTAGCACTATAATTCTGTGCAGAAGCTTTTCAGCACTGCCACGTGCCAGTGTGATTCCTGGAGGTTTGGTGTATCTCCTCATTTGGGTAAGAACAAAATCCATCAGCTTCCTGTAGACCTGGTTAGTGCTGCTCAGAGTGGAAAAGGAAACAACACAAGTGCCAGTGGAAAGGAGATGGAACTTTCATCTGATGGATCTATATTTAAAAAAAAAATAACAGAGTTAAACAGGTTGCCCAGAGAAGCTGTGGCTGCCCCTGGATCCCTGGCAGTGCCCAAGGCCAGGTTGGACAGGGCTTGGAGCCACCTAGGCTAGTGGAAGGTGTCCCTGCCCATGGCAGGGGGTAGAACTGGGTTATCTTTAGGGTCCCCTTCAGACCATAAACCATTCTGTGATTTGTGTTAGTGCTGAGCCCTGAGTTTGTGCTTAAACTGTGTAGCTTGAAGGGACATGGAAATTATTGTTTGTGTTACATCATGTCAGTTTGTAAATAATCCAAGACTGTAAATATCAATTATTTCAGTGTTTCACTCCAGTTGGAGATTTACTGGCACACCTTGCTGCCTTTTACCTTGAGGGCAAGGAGGAGAGAACAGGAAAGGGATATTAAACACACAACTCACACCTGCTTTATGTCTGGCCCATCATCCATTTTATGAATGATCAATACTTTGAGACACACACATCTATGACAGAACAGTACTGAAGGAAATCCTAGAGAGGCAGCATTTTCCAGCACCATTTTGTTATTAGTGAATATCATAGAAGTCCTTCCTCTAATTAAATTCTATACACATACTCAACATAAATGAGTGGAGATAATCACATGTAGATGTGAAGTCTCCTGATCAGCCCTGTTTGTTTAGAGTCGTCAGACTGGTCTGTGTTTAAAGGGCAGTGGAGAAAGGACAGTGGCCTTCCCCCCTATTTCAGAAAGAACAGTCCAAGGAGATCTGAAATACCAGTGCAGTGGATATCAGAATATTAAGTATAATACTGTTAGGAAGGTATGATATAAAGTCATACATTTTTAAATGCTGTTCTTTAATTATTACTGTAGGTTCAAAGCAATAGGTTTCAAGGACAAAGCAATGACTTAAGCTGTGAAATCCTGCAAATGGATCAGGGTACATATACCATTTGTTTTTCAAAGCCCCTGAATAAGCAATTACAGGAAATTCAATTTCAAATTGAATTTAGACTAAAAAGTATGCTTGAGCCACAGAAATTTCTCGGAGCTCAGACCAAAACTAAAGCATACTGAATTTAAACAATCTTATTAATATGGGGAATAATTTATATGGGGAAAATAAAAGTAGGGTGTGGGCTTTTTTCTTTTGGAAAATGATGACCATTATATATTTAGAGTACAAATATTAAAAGATAAAGAAAAGTTCTGAAAGAAAATCTAGACTATTCTCTGTCCCATGGAAAGACCAACCGTCTTGAAACTATTTCTGAGGTAAGTATGGTTAATTTATTCCTAGAAGAGCTGGCATTCTGTAACAGTCCAAGGCAATTTCTCCAGTAAAACTTAACTTGAAGAATTTTTTCCTAATATCCTGCTTAACTTTCTACATCATCACTCTCAGTGAATCTCCCCAGTTAGATAGTGAGCCACTGAAAAATACTTCCTGGATATGATTCTCTAAGGTATTTCATAACAATTTCTTCTAGAGAATATATTTAGCTTCTAATGAGAATATCCTGCTGTTAGATGTGTTACAGGCTTTATAAAAAAAATGAAGATATATACAATATCTAATACCTCACATATATCAATAAACACCTGGTATAAGATGAGGAAATGGTGGTGTTGACATGATTTTTTTCATTATTCTGTTCTATCAATGTTCTCACTGCTTTTGTGTGTTTGTAAAAAGTTTGTTTCATTTTAGTTCTACCTAATTCATAAGCCCAGCCTCTCATTTTCTCCTCTTTCTTCAAATAGCTAAATGTGCTCCCCATTTTGCACTTGTTTGGACCTTTAGCCATCTCAGTTTCAAGGATCCCCTCTGATAACTCAAAGAGCTTCAACCAATTCTCTCCAGCAGTTTAAGTGAATTTCTTCCAGATCAGCTGATGAATAAGCATCTGACTTACAAAGAAGTCCCTGGTCTGATCTTTCCCTGCACTATCACCAGTTCTTTTTCCTTTGACACTAATGTTAGTTCCTTTAAAATTATCACAGCAGAGCTTTATAGTTAAAACTGATGCAGAAGAGATATTAACACTCTGACCTTCTAAAAACATCAGCTATCATTTATTTTCCTTCTCGTCTGAGGAGCAGATCAGCTCTTTTTCTTCATTTTTCTTTTATTAATAATGTACTTACAGAATCCTGCCTTTTATTCTTTATGTGCCTTGTGAGCTGTATCAGGTCTTTTGATGGTTTGCTTATATTTCTGTGCTACTTTTTTCTATTTATACTCTTAATACTTCGACTCTTTTTCTATTTTCTATAGGCTTCTTTTTCATGATGAAATCATTGAAGAATTCATTATTTAGCCAGCTTGGTGTGTCACTAATCTTCCTGTGCCTTCTTTTTTTAGGATAGCTTTTGCTAGTCTTAATATTTCTTCTTTAAGGAACTGCCAACACTTCCAGAATCCCTTTTCCCCTTAGACACCAGATTTTACCTAGTGATCTTCTGAGCTTACTGAAACTTCAGTTCTACTTTATTTATTCACTATTCTTCTCTTTCTTTTCAAAAACTCATGTATTAAACAACTTTTTCCTCGTTCAGGTGTGGTCCATAGAGTCTACTAATTCCTTTGATCACACAGCCAATCATGGCAACAAACGAAATCCAAACAAATGTTGCATCATACAATATTTTGTGATTGTCTTCTATTAGAATTTTACATCTTTGTACAGTTTGCAAGATGTTTTTGGCTGCTCATGGCAGGATAATGTGTCTAATCAATGAGAACGGTCCCACAGCATCTCATTTGTAAGGACTACAATGGTGAATGTGCTTTATCCGTGAAAACCCCCAAAAGCAAAAGTTTTTAAGATTGATGAGGCTGGGATGAACTACAAGATCAAAAGCATCGGCTCTTCTAGTTTCATGTTTCTCATGGAAAGACTTGTAAAGGACAGAATCTCCCATAAACTGTTACCAGAGAGACATGTGTACCCTGCCAGAGCTGACAAATTCCTCTGTGCAGTTATTTGATGTTCCTGCTTATTATATCCCATTTTCTAAATCATAGGCACTCCTTGTGTTTAGTTACCAGCACATTGTTGATTTAGGCATGAACAGCACAATAGAAGAGCAACTCAATCCACTGATTTTAAGCCATGAACCCTATAAAATAGGTATTTTCTATCTGGAACAAGTGAATGATGGGCAAAGCAATTAAAATATGCAAATGCTACAGTCTATGATTACGGTAAACAGTTATTTAAGACTGTCACTGTCAAAAGCTACCAAAATAACAGTAGTTCACTTGTCTTTTTGTAAAATTAATTTGTTCTGTAGTAAATCGACAGAACCCATAACTGATATATTTTTAATAGAAGTTGTAAATGTAGCACAAAAACTAAATAGTGTCTTCTCAGTTGAACTGTGATTTTAGTACCACAAATGCCACTTAATGTTGTAAATGTTAATAGGAAAGTCTTGGCTGTAGTGCTGCTTTTCCTTCTGTGCTAAAGAACTGCAACATTAGAACTCAATTAGTAGTGACACTCATATAAGCTCATTTGCTCTCACCAGCATGCCCCTCTCTGCACACTAAATGACACTGTCATGAGGAAATACTCCACATGTTGATGAAGTTCATGGGGTGGAATTTCTTTGAAGAGAAGAAATGAGGGAGGAATTTTAACTGTATCTTTTTGTTAGATAAAGAATATGGTAATAATGGTGGAAATAAAGTATGAAATCAAAAATATTCTCATGTATTTAATGTGATAAATATATTCTATTCACAGTATCACCTGATTATTTTTTTTTCCTGCTCTATGCAGCTTTAATTTTTCTCCTCCCTTTTTAGAACATTTAAGCATAGTTTGGATCAAGCCAATAATTATTAAGAACATAATCCTCAGAAGAAAATCATTGCTGTTTTAACAAACTCTCATTTAAGCAACTCAATCAGTAAAATTTACATCCCAAATGCTGGGTAATTACAGTACTTCTCTCAGAATAGACTGATAAGTATGTACAGTGTACTAAACAACTAATAACCCACTTTGAGAATGAGAACATAGTCATTTTAGCATTATCAATAATCAGCTACCTCTCAGAAAGGGAAGAAACTGCCTGTTATCAACATTATAATCTTGGAGAAGAACCAGAAATGTTGAGGATGATTCACCAGAACAACCGCTTCTTCAGAACAACTGGCACCCTCCACCTGAACACCCAGAGGGCCCCTGGAAGGGTCAGCAGAACACCAGGGGAGGGAAGTTTGCAATCCAGCAGTGTTAGCTGCAGAATTATTGAGAATTGGACTCTGCATTAGCATAAAAATGTTAATATCCCTGCAGCTAGACTAAAAACAACTATTAGACTGCTAATTCTTGAGTTACAGCATGAATAAATTCTTGTCTCTCTGCACCCTTAGCCTACACAAGCTGCCCCCAGCCTGTGAGGGCCACTGTGCCACAGCTCCGAGCTCCTGATGGCACCTGAGGTTACTCTGCAGGGTTCCAGCAGGGGCTCGGGGCCCACTGGAGAGGAAGAGGGTTCAAGAAGCTGTGCTGGAACTTGAGATTTGGGATCACAGTTGTACAGGACCAGGGCTTGCTCTGTGGAACCTGAGTGCGGGTTTTTAGATTTTGTATCGTGCTGATGTTTGAAAAATAACGTTCAGAGTCACACTCAGAAGAAAGTCCCATGGACAGTGAGGCGAGGGGAGCTGAGGCTTTGGAAGTCATGGGTTAAGACTTGAATAGTTCAAAGGGCAGGAGTATAAAACTACAGTAGGTGCAAAAGCAGGAGAGGCTCTTACTGATTCTGAGAGCTGATTCTCCACAGAGTTAGGGTTATAAAGTTAATGAGTTTCAAAGAATATTCTGAGTGAGGAGGAACCCACAAGGATCATCAAGTTGTTAACACTTTTATTTTACTTTGGTATCTGGAAGGTGTGTAGCAAAAGAGGCAACAAAAATCCGTATTTTGTTATGTGTAAAGCATCCAAGAATTAAATCATCTTGTTGCCTTTAAAAGAGATTTCCTATGTAATGCTCTCCAAGCCAGGGAAATCAAACTTTTCCAAGCTGCACTGTCTCTGTTTCACTAGTCTAAAAATGACATTAGACTGAACTAGATGTTGAATGAGGTAAAATGAAACTGGTTTAAAATGCAAAGGCTATCAAAATGTCGAGTGTTGTGAAAGAGAACAGGCTCTGGATATCTCAAGTGGGGAGACAAAATGAAGAATTTATGCATGGAATTTTAATTACCACATCTCTGAACTTCTGAAAACTTGTTTTCTCAAAGATGATTATTCCCTAGCAAAAGCTCTTTCAGATGTGTGCACATTTGTACATCTTTAAAAATAATGGGGGTTTTTTTTAGGATTTTTGTGGTTATAGTTCATCAAAGCAGACAGCAGGAAAAAAATGGATATCAAAAGAAGGAATGAGACAAGTTAATAATACAAATTTGTAAAAGGGGAAAAAAAAGATAGGCCATATCCTCAGGTATATAAACTACTACTGAATGTGGCTTCCACCAAACTGGGCCAATTAACACAGCTGAGAATCTACATCAGAGATTAGAGCAAAAATACATCAGGTAGCACAGTGGAAATTTTTCTTATTCTACTACAACAATTACTGGTAAATAGCTAATTATCTTGTTAAAAATCTTTCCTGTAATGGGTACTAAAATTGCCTTCAGCTTGAGAAGCAAATGCAACTAATAATTACTGCAAAGCAACCAGCTCCAATACCTGGAACCTAAATTAAAGGAAAAGGACCACCTGGCACCAGCAGGAATATCACTGTTTCAGAGTCATGCACTACTAATATTACTAAGGAAAAGAGAGTTTAAAACATAAGAGGGAAAGAAAGGAAATGTTACTTGGTTTTGTTGCATGAAAACATAAAATCTTCAGCAAACTCATCTTCAAAATGTAACTGGCTCCTCATTCAGACTCTTTTTGTGGACTGGTTAAAAAAATGATACATAAATTGGGAAGCCATCCAGGTTTCTCAATGAAATCCACAGTTTCCAAGCGTGGGATTCAAATATCACAACCTCACTTTACAATATCAGTGAAGAGCCATTCTCCAATGAGGTGGGGTCTTAAAGCGTTAGAAGTTTTTTGAGCATCAGTATAAATTAAAAAAGGGTTTGCCCCCCAGCTTGAAGCAAATCTGTTATACACTTGTATATAACAAGGATGTCAGACTCCTCTAGCAATGCAGTTAGGTGTGAGTGCAAGGTACAAGAGAGGAAATTCTTTGGAAAATTAACAATTTTTTGGACTATTTTGGAAAATAAACCATTTTCTTGTGCAGCCAAACATAGAGGAGCAGGAAGACACCTGCCCCCAGTGGGACGTATTGATGTCCTGCAAATAAGAGGTAATAGGTTGTTTTAAACAGTGTCATCCACTGAGCTGCAGCAGCCACTTTGGTCACACTGGGTAAAGAGGAAATGTTCTGTGGCAATAAATGCACCAAGACCAGCTATTCATTCTGACTTTCGTTTTTGAGTTCTATATCACTCCTTTATAGCCATGATTCCAGTGCACTAAAATGCTACAAGCCTCAAACAGTTAATAACAGCAGGAAATAATAAAGCTTATTCAAGTTTTAGAATGTCATTCTGAGCATGAGGAAGAACATCTTTGCGTGCAGTGACCCAGCACTGAACAGGTTGCTCAGAGAGGGTGTAGAGTCTCCTCACTGGAGATATTCCAGAGCTGTCTGGATGCAATCCTGTGCCATGTGCTCTGGGATGGCCCTGCTGGAGCAGGGGAGTGGGACCAGATGAGACATTGTGGTCCCTTCCAACCTGAACCATCCTGTGACTCTGTGATGTGAGAAAGGAAAATAGTTCCTGACATGGTGTCCTGGCTCTGGCTGGGATGGAGTCTGTTTTCTCCAGAGCAGCTCCAAGGTGCTGTGTTGTAGATCTGTGACCAAAACAAGGCTGAAAACACAGGAGTGTTTCAGCCATTGCTGAACAGAGCATGCACAGTGCCAACACCTTCTCTGTTCCTCCCTCTGCCCACCGATGAACAGACTGGTGTGCAGGAGTTGGAGGGGGACACAATCAAGCTGATGATCCAAACTAACCAAAGAGACTCCATACAGTGTAATGTATGGAAAATATGCTCAGTAATAAAGAGCAAGGAGAGGGGTTGAGGAGGTCAACCATTCTTTTGCAGGGGAACTGGCTGAGCACAGGTCCAACCCATGGAAGATGGTGAGTGATTGCCTTTGCCTCACTTGGTTTATTTTGTTCCACTCTATTTCCCCTATTAAAAACCTTTGTCTTTCTTTTATTGCTCCTTCCCTTTTCCTTCAACCAACTGCAGGCAAGAGGGGTACTGCCTACTGGGGCCAACCCACAACACACTGTAACCTGCCTGGTCCTTCAGCTGGAGGATCACCGTGCTCCTGGTGAGGATCACGAACTTTAATCTGAAGTTACGTATCCTGGTTTACATTTTAGCTCTGAAAAGGATTCTACTAATAATTATCATAAACTCATGCCTTCTAAAAAACTGTGCATGTTAAAAGTCCCACCCCCCACCCTGGAGCCCACATGTATTTTGGTAGCATATCCTTTCACCATCTCTTTCAGTCTTTCTTTATGCTTCTTATTCCTCCCTTTCACCCTCCTCCCAAATTTGCCTTTTAACTACTTAACTCGTTGACTTTTAAAACAATCCACAGAGTGAGAGAACATCTAAAGTAGATGTACAGAAAGGTGGAAATGAGCCAGAAAAAATGTAAGCATGAGAATGGACTCATAATCAAAGGTTTACAGACAGTAAAATCTCTGCTTGAGGAAGGGAATTTTGGGTACCAGAAAAATCACAAGGACTAAGACTGTAAATACTGCAGTGGACTGAAGGATGATGGACTTAAGTTTTTCTTCATCACATTGAAAACTCAGAAAACCAGAAACTCAGGCTTGGAAGTGTCAGGTTAAGTATGTGGAGGAAAAAAAAAAAACAACCTAACAAAACCCACACCACCATAAATTCACTAGTAGGATAATGCAGCCTTGGAACAGGTTGTCCTTTCGGGTAATAAAGTCACCAGTCACAGAGGTTTCTAAACCTTTGCTAGACAAAGCTGTTGACCTTATCTAGCAGTAGGCTCATAATCATTTTTCTTTAAGTGGAAAGCTGGCCTTGATGACCTGTGGAGCTCCAATGCAGGTAACTCTGCTATGATTCTGTGGTAAAGTTAATCCTTTTCTCACAAAACCTACGAATTTATTTTTTTTTCACAAGAACTTCTATGTCACTGACAGAAAACAATAGCACTTCAATAACTTCTAGTGGATCCAGCTGCAGTGAAGCACTTGAGAAGACTTACTCCGAAGCAGATTTAATTAGAAACTGAGAAGCAGAAAGCATCTTATACCTTACAGCCAAATACAAGAACCTAATGGAAAGGTATAGGGGTGAGAGAAGGGAGAACACACAGGGAGCTGAGAATGACCCCAAGAGTCTTCTTATTTATCAAGGCTATAACGCCGAGATTCTTCTCAGCAGAACTAATCTCACACCTTCAGCCACAGACTTTGCTAAATCCAAATGTTTCATGGAAAAAGATAAAAATGACCTTTGTGGTTTCAGACAGGATAGTGCCCTCCGGCTTGACAGGGGCTGATTTCTGCAGCTCCTCGGAGCTTTGGAGCTGCTCAGTCCTGAGCCAGCACTGCAGGGAGGTTATGGACTCACAGCACAAGTTTGCAAAGGCTTTTTGAGGCTACTGTAGGCAACTTAGAGATGATATTTTCTGTCAGTTGTACTGAGTTGCCAATGGATAAGTGAAATGGGGACAGATCTAAATAGGGAAGTGTTATCCTCATACAATGTGGTTCTGTTAATGTATTTATCATGTTTAATTACAGGTGAGAGGCATTGTTTCCAATGAAATAATAACTTGTGGGAGAATAACCCAGGGAAACATCTGCCAACAATCAGAAATTCACATATAGCTATCCCTGCTGAACAGGGAATTTTATCCATTAGACTTTACATGTCATTTAATGGGCTCTTTTAAAGAAAGTCAGTTGTGTTCCCTCTCATTTGCTTCTTGTCCATTCCATTATACTTCCTACTGTAAAATGAGCTGATTGTCTGAAACCCTTTGCTTGCTTGAACTCCAAAGTTTTGTTACAATGCTTTCATTTTAACAGTCTCATTTCTACTTCTTGGGAGGATTGCTTCCATGGAACACTTCACAAAGTTGCTGTCTCAGTTCTCTGTGCTGTGATACCCCGTTGGTGAAATTAAAAATTCTAAAGATTGTTACTTCACCAACATTAGGACCCTAAACTGGCTTTTTTCCTTCTTCACCTACATGAAACCAGGTTGGAATTTGCTCATACTTTGCCTGTTTCTGACAATTTCTATCCTATGAAGGGTTACACCACTTACTGCTCAGCAGGCCCTTCTGAGCGGTGGCACATGAACTGTTCAACACCAAATAGCAAACACTCAGTAAAAAACCCTTAAATTTAACATTCATTTGGACTCAAATGTTTAACACTCTTAAACTGTCCAAAATTTTCACCAAAGATCATGACACAGTCGATGCTCTTGATGAAGAAATTGTGTGAACACTGATACAATCAATTGAAAAAATTCCCTCAGGTAAAACTCTGCAAACTGCACTTGGTATTAAATCTAAACTAGGTTAAAAATCCAAACCACATTTGACAATTCTGATTATTTTGCTCAAATTCTCTTCTTGTATTACTTCAGGTACAGGCAACATGAACAACTTTTCCTACAGTAACATCAGAGCTGTATAATATTGTATTTTCTCACTTTATTTGAAATGAAGGAACAATTCATCCTCACAGGATGGAGAGGTAGAGTATCACTTGACAAGAATTGGTGCAAGAGAATTGTTGCATCACTGTTCTATTTATCTGCTATCATTTGTAGAATAAATTATAATGTCTTGCAGGCATTCTTCGTGTGATGTTATATTCTTTATCTTATCTCACCTCTTCACACATTATATATAATTACTGCAAGCTCATGGAAAAAAATGATTTTAAAAATACCATATATTCTTTCCTGGCATTTTATCCAGTTACAGCAGGACTCCTGAATAATTATGGCTACAGTGGTGTCTTTATCATCTGAAAGCTTCACTGTTCACTTCTTTTTACTGCTGTAATAACTGGTGTCACAGCAGGCTGCTTTGCAAGGCAGTGGCAGAAGCGAGGTGAACATGGAGATGCTCACTGCTCTCAAGTTGGGTGAACATAAATAAAGGTTAATTTCAAAATATTTAATATTTAAAGTAGTCATGGTGTATTTTATGACTCAGTTTCCCAGGACATCTGTCATGCTATTGCACTTTTTTTTATAACTCTTTGAAATGGAAAATTTTTGCTTGTACTTTTATCTGCTAATTAGTTCAGAGGTGCTTTGGATGAATTACCAGAGGTGGTTACATGGAACTGTGATAGTTTTTTATTGGCTCAGGAAGCTAGTTAGCCCCCAGGGATTTGAGGTACAGGATGACAGCAGCTCATGGGAGTCAGCAGTGTGGCCTGGCAGCCAAAGACAAACCACATCCTGAGGTGCATCAAAGAGCACAATCAGCAGGTCAAAGAGTTGAGCCCCCCCTGCTGGGTTTGGGGCACCCTCACCTTGAGTACTGTGTGCAGTTCTGGGCCCCACAATTAAATAGGGATGTGGAGGTCCTTGAATGCATCCAGAGGGCAAAAAAACCAGTGAAAGAGCTGGAAGGAATGTCTTGTAGTGTTTCTCCTTTCCTGGAAACAGTCAAGGTCAGATTGGACGGGGCTCTGAGCAACCTGATCCAGCTGAAGATGTCCCTGTTCATTGCAGAGCAGATGGAATTGATGATCTTTAAAGGTCCTTTCCAACCCAAACCATCCTAGGGTTCCATGAGGAGCAGCTGGGGACTGTGGGTTTGCTAGTTTAGAGAAAAAGAAGGCTGAGGGATGATCTCACTGCTCTCTACAGCTTCCTGAGGAGGGGGCAGGGAGAGGGGTGTGCTGAGATCTTCTCCCTGGTGCACTAGAACAGGTTGCCCAGAGAGGATGGAGAGACTCCCTGACTGGAGATATTCCAGGACCCTCTGGACACAATCCTGCACCATGTGTCCTGGGATGGCCCTGCCTGAGCAGGTAGGTGGGGTCAGATGATCCACTTTGGGCCTGACCACTCTGGAATTCTGTGTATCCAGTGATAGGACACGTGGGAATGGCTCAAAGCTGCACCAGGGAGGTTTACACTGGACATTAGGAAGCATTTCTTTGCTGAGAGAGTGGCCAAGCACTGGAACTGGCTTCCTAGAGAGGTGCTCAATGCCCCCAGCCTGTCAGTGCCTAAGAGGCATTTGGACAGTGCCCTGACCAACAGGGTCACTTGGCCAGCCTTGAACTGCTCGAGCAGCTGCACTGGGTGACCACTGCAGGTCCCCTCCCATGGGAACTGTTCTATTAGCAATCAAGTCTAATGGGCACTGGCACTAACTATGAGGAGAGGATTTAGGAATAAGATGACAAAAACCTAAATCTCTAAGCCATTTGTCAATTATAAATAAAGTATAATGCACTATAATAAATTGTCATTCCAAATCCCACTGACCATGCAGACAAGTAAATCCATGTCAGCTCTAAAGTCTAATAGAACCCTCAATCAAATAAGTCATTTCAGTTAGTGATGGCTGAAACAGATGTACAGGGCATTCTTGTTAAAAACACAGATAAAAGATTAAATATATACAGATTTAAGAATTTCAGTGTTTTCTTTCAGCTCTATGTATCATTTCAAAAAAGCCTTTAACCTTTTGTAGTGAGCAATATTCCCCAGCTTCCCCATCCCTCCACTGCATTGGCATCATGGGGTCATTAGCAACAATGCATCAAAAACAAAATAAAAACCACAAAGCCAGGATTTGGAGAACATTATATCGATGCAAGAGGTTAAGATTTAATCATATAACTTCCACTTCTAATTATAAATAGTCATTACAGAGGGTTTGGTGCCCTCTATATTATACACTTATAAGAGGACAACACTAACATCTCAATTCATACAAAGCTTTGAATAAATGGGTGATTTGGAATATAGTTTAATTGCCTGTACAGGAATTAATATATTTATTCCTCTGTGCAAAGGTGATTGGATCTACTGCAAACTGTTCTGTTCTGTACCCAGTTCAGCTCCAAAGCAAAAACTGAGTTCATGGAAAACACTTGAGTTCACACAGTTAAACATCTAATCAATTTGTCCCCACTGTTTTTTCAACTGGCAGCTGATAAGTGGTAAATAAGATACTTAAAATAATAATTTTAAGCATATCAGTTATAATTACAAACATTTAATTTGAATAGTCATAACATATAGTTATTTGGCACTTAGGTTCAGATCTCTCAGGCACAGTATCATCAGCACTCCCACAATTCCAGCCATTTCTTACTGGTTTTAATGTATAAATATATGCAGAGCTACACGAATTACTGCTTTATACTATTAATTTTTTAAGTGGTTCTGACTTGGTGAGCTCCACTATTGCCTTCTGTGTCTGTACTTAAAAAGCACCTGGAAGTCAAACTGAAAGATATTCCCATTTTTATTCCCTGTGTTGGTTTGCTTTTTCTTTTAAAACTGACACTAAATGTCACTTATCAATAGCTCCTTTTATCTCACTGTCGCTTTGGCAAATATATTCAATAACATATAAGGAAAAAGAGGTGTGGGAGACTTGACCCAGCATTCAAAAGTCAAGCTATGGTTTTTCTAGTGGTTTAATTAACACACCCAACATTAATGAATGCCCTCATTTCAGAAGTACTTATTTAATTCCCCAGATAGTGAATAAGAGCTGTGAGTATTTGATACCCAAGAAAGCTGGGCTACACAATTTTGTAATTGCACTTAGGTAACAATTTAGTTGTCGATGCATGAAGTGGAATAAAATCCTATTTTCTCATTAAACTGGCTGCATCATCTCTAGAAATTAATGGTCACTAAGAAAAAGCCTAAATTAAAAATGCACACTGAATAGCGGTAAAAGTGTGAATCCATTATGCACAGGGGACTGAGGTAGGAGGATAAAAATTACACTCTTTAAATTACTGCTTGTTTTGTTGGGGTTTTTTTTGTTGGGTGTCTATGCACTTGTGTGCATGTGATCAACAAATAAGAGTAGCCAAGAAGATGCTGTGCTGTGTGTAAGGAACACAAGGATTTGTGCTGTGTGACCAGGGAACCCTGATTTGATACCAACTCAGACTAGGAAAGACACCAAGGACCCTGTAAGGCACAGTGCAGACTTACAGGTGAGGCCTTATTACCCAACAGGTTCTGTCTCTGCCAAAGCCTTTTACTCTCAACGCAGTGTCAGAAAGAACCACTAAACTGCCTGGCCACAAACCCTTCTCAGCTGCCAGGGAACTTCAGTGCTGTTCCCTGCTGAGGGAATTGGAATGTGTGCATACAGGCATGGCACTTACATTGGATCTTTGGGATAGGTCTACAAAAATATCCCAGCAGGATAACGATGGAAAATCTACAGAGTGCAATGTTGTGCAGCATAGGTACAGACCTAGGCTGTGTCAGGGGAGGTTTAGGTTGGACATTAGGAAAAAGTTCTTTACAGAGAGAGTGATCAGGCACTGGAAGGGGCTGCCCAGGGAGGGGGTGGAGTCCCCATCCCTGGAGGTGTTTAAGGACAGACTGGATGTGGCATCAGTGCCATGGGTTGGGTGACAAGGTGGGGTTGGGTCAAAGGTTGGGCTGGATGATCTCAGAGGTCTTTTCCAACCCAGGTGATTCCGTGACACATGTCACACCAGACTTGACTTCAGGGTAGAAGAGGTTGGGAATGGTATGGTTGGGTATGTTACAAAACAGCCAGTGTGCTGATCCTCCACAATCCCTGACAGGGGATCCATGCCAGAGCAGAAAATGTACATGTGGGCATCATTTGTCAACTCTTTCCTTCCCATCCCATATGCAGTCCTGTCTTATTTTAAAAAGGACAACACTCATGTTGTGGATTAACCTGGCAGTTAATTTGTAGTGAATCCTCTCCTGATTTCCCAGCACACAGCTGCCTCCCAGACCCCAGAATGAAAAGCAGCTGCTTCCAGTTTCCCATCTGAAATAGCCTGTCTTGTGCTAGTCATCCTCTAAGAATTCACTGTAGAACTGTAAGAACATTTACCCTTCCAGATCAGAAGAATGTGGGTGCATCAAACCTTGGAAATCCAGGATCTCTGTGCTGGGGGGTGTCTGGATTTCCTTCCAGGTCTCACAGCAATAAACAAGGGCACCATGCAAAGAAAGGGTTTAATTCGATCTCCCAGGTGAAACCAGAGTACCCTTAAGAAACTCCCCCCAAAAGTGCCAAACATTTAACAACTAATCATTCCTGTTGGTCACTAATTAGCCACTAAGAGACTGGATAATAGGCTGCTGCATGTGAGAACCCCATGTGAGACTTTAATAGTAACATCATGGCCTTTCAGCACAAGCCAATGAAAGGTTTTACAAGAATTCAGGTATTAATCCTAAAGGCATCATTAGAATCCACTTTTGGATAAGGCTGTGCTATTCATCTAGAACTGCACTGTAATTCCCAGAGGTTATTTCTAACTGTAAACTATGGCACAATATTTCTGTTAAATCTGATGCTGCTCTTTCTGCAGAAGAACTCCGTTAATTTTCATGGGTGAGAGTGTAATTCTTTGTGCTCATAATTCTGGACATAACTACACTCTGCCAGAGCAATAAGGCTCTCCAGCTTAAATTGCTTTAAAAGAACTAAATATCCCGGAGGATAAAAAAAAAGATAATTACAGCACTGCTAATATATTACTTCGAATTTGTAGAATAATTGAGGAAATCAGATTGTACCTATCCAACTATACTTCAAAATGAAAGAATTGGGCACTCAACTAATTTTATTTAATTATTATTTTTAAAGTATGAAAGATGTATGAAGTGATGATAACATTTCTACTTTGGAGAATTCCAGCCATGGATGAATTCACAATCAACTGTGAAAAATGTCCTTGGATCATCTATTAGGATCAGGAGCTGTAAAGTATAATTATGAATAGGATTTGGAGAGGAGGGTTCCCATGTACTTCTTAATGTAACACAAGCCTAATGAAATTTTTATTTGCCCCCCAAAAAAATCCCAAACAACAAATTAAAAAGAAAAACAAACAAAACAAACAAAAAAACCCAAACAAACAAAAAACCAAACAAATTAAAAAAAAAAAAAGAAAGCTTAATTGGAAGTACGTGTCGAGTATGCATAAGCTCTGCTCCCAAACTCAGAGTGTACCCCCTGAATACAGGATTTTGTGATGCTCAAAATAGCATGAGGAGTTCTTGTCCATCTAGATATTGACTTTGTGGGGCAAGAATTGTGCCAGATTGACTGTTTTTACCAAGGCAAATCTCTCTAATAGCTTTCCAGAAAGCACGAGCTGACCACAAAGTTGGCCCTCTAAATTTTCTGAGCACCCAAACTGATTCTTGAGTACAGAAATACTAAATCTCACCCTTCTGCAAGCAATACAGCTAAACACTGAAGTTACTTTTCTTTATGAATCATTCAATACATGCACAACATTCCAGCCACTTTTCGGTAGCGAGGAGGGGAAGAGGCCACAGAAGCATCTTGGAGTACAGATAACAGCAGGTAACAGATAATAGTAGTGGGAAGGGAGAAAAGTTGGAAAATACAAGGCTAAAGTAAGAGGAAGGACTTCAGCAACCCTCATTTAGATCAGATAAATCCGTTGTGCAGCTGCATATTAATAAAGCAAGGCTGAGATTCTCAGTGGAGTACGTGATACTCAGGGTCACTGTTGCACACTGGCTAAAGCACATCCAAAAACTCCTTCACTTCTGGACTCATTAATGGGGGGACTTGTGGCTCAATGGAGTACAGACATTGTGTATATATATATATTTTTCATATACTCCCACTTGCACCACAGTATCTATTCACAGGATGAAAGCCAAATTACTACAAAGGGTCTTTTTTCTTGTTATGTTACACCAAGAGAAAAACTATTAGCGTGACTCCTGTCAATCTTTTTCCTGCACTGGTTTGGGAGGCATTTCTCAAAAATCTGAGTAATTGTAAAATGGAATCTTTTGTGGTTGCGCACAAAAAAGAACATGTTCTACTAAAAACATTGCTGAAAACAGTACAACTCCCCTTCTTTTATTTAGTAAAAGAAATGCTGCCAGCTCCTTAGCCACTCTCTGAAGAAATGAAAAAAGTTTCTGTCCAGTTTTTCCAAACATGCCACTGTGTGATCCGTGTCTGCCTGTGAGATGTACACCTTTGTCTACATGCACAGAACTGGACCACTTTAAAAGTTCTGTGTCTGTGGTTTACTGAAGCAGTGTCTTATAACCCAGCACAAATGAATCACTAGTTCCACTGGTGCTATTAACAGCTGAAGATGGATATAATTACAGCAGTTTGAAAATGAAACAGCACTTCAGAGGGTATGGATTGATGGGAAAGGTAAAAACTTTGTAAATGATCAAATAGAGGATAACTTGACCTTTGCATGAAAGTTGGATTTCACTTTAGCCTAATTACATTGCAAATCATCTTCTCTCTATTCAGGCTAATTTACTTTAAAAACATGAAAATAGGATGTTTCATCTGAGTGCATGTTGAAACTACATAAACAAAATTTACATCAAGAGCTATCTAAAAGGGCTCAAAACGAGGGTATTGAGCTCTTCTATATTCATGATGCAGTTACCTGACGCACAACAAACCTATCTTACATCACTTAAACTAACCTGGACAGCCTTGCATAAGGGCCACCTCTTATCTGTCTTAATCATCACTTAATTCTCATCTCTTATTGCCTCTAAACCCTTTTGAAACTTCTGCTGTTATTAATTCTATACATAAAAATGAGTTCTGGCAATTTCCTGATTTCCCTCTCACCTGCTAAGTAATAATCAGGTTGCATAAGTTTTCCTACTAAACAGAATTCTTTTAGATGTTCAGACTTTAGAGCTGATTTTAGCACAGGGAGCAGATGTTAATAGGTTCTCTTCAGCTTCTTCAGCTTGTTTTCTGCAGTGTGCTTCTACTTCAGCATTACCTATTCTGCTCCTTTTCCTCTGATTCTTTATTTGAAAATTTTAAAGTACTTTATTGCCTCTTTAAAATTTACTTCAGCTAAACCCAACAGAATTCTAGAGAGCTTTTATTATTAAATGTAAAAGATATCTTACTGACAGAAGTTTTAGAAACACTAAAATTAAAAAGACATCTAGATTTACCTTTGAATTGCTGACATCACAAAGCAAACCATCCAAAAGAAACAAAGCCAACCCTGTAAGATACATTAATTCTACACATGAACAACTGGGAAATTTTCTGCAGGGGAAGGGAATGCTCACCAACCCACCTGCTGAAAATATTTGGGTGTGAAGACAAGAATAACTGCTTCAGAAAAGGATAAAAACAGGGATCCTGGAAGCCTTGTGGCTTGGGTTCTTTCAAGTTCCCAACAAAACAGTTACCAGCTCATGCTCTGTGTTGGTTTTATTGTGGTTATACAGCTTCAAGTTTAGAGATTACTTGTGTCTAACTAATTTAGGCAAAGCTGAATTGCTGCCATAACTTTTATTAGTTACTAATACATGTGTTTCTGCAAGGGACCTTAATTACTTTTCGGCACAGTGCTCAGCTTCAGAACTCAGTGCTGGAACTCCCATGGAACCCATTCCTCCCAAAATATGCATCTATCACATCAAGCACTGTAAAAAAAGCAACCAGCTGAAGACTTAGTGCTTGGCAGGTACCAACCCTGAAACTGGGACAGTTCTGGATCAGTGTAGGGCAAAAATACTGGCATCCTATAATGAACAAGAGCTTATTAATGACTTTCAATCATTTTACTTATGGATATGATATTTAACCTCATAACTTATAAATAAACCTTCTAAGGCTTATTAATTTCTTACAGCAGTAGATTTTTTTCATTCTTTTCTCATATCATAATAGAATGTTGTCTTTGAATGGGCAGCATGGTAGTTAAATGCCTATAAAAACTATACACAGTTCAAATGCTAATATATTTTCTCACCTTTGATCTGCTTAATACTCTATTTACTATTACAGTACCAAAATCATTTTCAATATTAACTGCAACTACCTGGCACCCACAGCACCCTCAACATCCTCTGTTTCATACCCAGATCTACATTCAATCCCTAAACAGAACCAAGAGCTCAAAAAAGGGACAGATCTGCCAATGGGCTGAACAGATTTGACCAAACACCAGAAAAAAATCTGCAAATGATGTGTCTGAGCCCCTTACTTGGGAGCCTTTCATTTAAACATGCAGTGAGTTGGGAATCAACTCTGAATGTGCAGCTGAAAAGCTCAAGTTTGACACATAAGTACATTTTTATTTAAGAAATGGAACAGGACTGCATATTTTCTTTTCTGACACAGCTGCCAAAGAGCAAGAAAGAAGCAGCAATAATACTGATGTTGTACCTGTAGGGTATCATGTGATTATGAATACACACACACACTGTGCTTACAGTGCAAGGACTACACCAAACACATCCAACCCCTCAAATCCCTCTGCCAGGACAGAGTTGTAACTACCATGTTATTTAGCCTAACATTTAGCCATGTTATTTACCAAACATGATAAACTGACCCCAGACAGGTACCCACCCATAGCCTTCTCACATTAGTTTTTTCTCAGCGCTGGCTTAGCCACAAATCCAGAACATTCTCCTATTTTTGTGCTTTGAAGAAAGTTAACTCCATCTCTGCCAGACCTGGTTTAACAGAATTCCATGTTAATCCCGTGAGGTGGCTCACTAAATGTATTTTATGAAGTGGGTACTACACTTGTAACTCTACTTTTAAAGGAAATTGAAAGCAAATCTAATTTGAATCCCTGCCCCAAAACAAGGTGATGGAAGAGAGTGTGCCCTTGATGGTTTAATCACCTCCACTTGTGTCTGGTGCAAGAGGTGGAAAGTGAACAACTACCAGGTCTGTGCAGTCGGCAAGAAAGAAGGGCAATAGTTTAGGAGTTCTATCTGCCACTATTTGTGGAGCTGCTTAGTGACACAGAGACCAGGCTGGCTGGACTGGAGCAAAAATTTAAACACAAAGGATTTCACTACTGGTAACAACATGACTAAAGAATGTAAATGGATCCCATAGATAGAAAGGTTACAAGTGGTCAGGAAATAATGGAAGGTCTAATATTTGTCCAGAAGTCTCAAATGTTCTATGTCTAAAAGCATTTATCACTTTAGTTTTTAGAAGCTGGAATCTCACTGACTGTTAACAGGAGGTGTACATTTCAATCCAAAATACACCAAAGCCACTGAAATGGCCAAGGTTGATATAAGCTGTGTAAATTTTGTATAAGAAGTTGGAATAATTCTACCAAAAAATTTACACATATCTGTGAGCTCTGCAGAGCTCCATCACAGTAGAGATCTACCCCAGAGGAACATGTGAGGACTTTCTTCACCCTGATCAGTAAATCTCAATACAAACTGGACCCACTCACTGCTATGCCTATACTGCCTTTAATCCCAGGAACTAGGTTTTATTCACACTCCCTATACAATTTAAAAACTTGGATAAACTATCCAGAATTTTGCACAACACATATACAAGGGTCCTGCAGGACTGACTGCAGACAGGGGATAATGAATGACAAAGTTTGTACGCTGTGCAAACCATGGGCAGGGATCCTGAAAGGAGAATATTGACATTGCAGGTGCATTCACTTCCATTCAGAGAAGAAACAGAATATATTCCTACCATAACTAACGAGTAGTTTGTTTTCAACAGTGCTCTAAAGAGCACATAGATCTGCAATCAATACAACCAGCTGGCCAATGTTAATATTTCAAGAACAACACAAATCACTTTCCATGGAAAACTTGTGGTCAAACAGGCGACTGAGTTCTCAACACTATGGAATGTCTGTGTTCAAAACATGAAAACAACTACACACTCCTCATTTTTAGTTAATTTTTAGTTAACTCTGTTTTCAAATGTTTACTCCTCGAAGAAGTGTAATTAATTGAGAGGTACCTCTTTTATCTCACTTTCCTACAGAAGTATAATTCAATCTGCAATCAGCCAACGAATCTATTTAAAAATTTACTAGACTTTGCACAGTCAAATGGGAGTGCTTCAAGTGATTCTGCCCCTCTGCCTCCTCAGGTGAGAGCCCACCTACAGAGCTGCCTCCAGCCCTGGGGAACAGCACAGCAAGGACATGGAGCTGCTGGAGAGAGTCCAGAGGAGGCACCAAGAGGATGAGAGGGATGGAGCAGCTCTGCTGGGAGGAAAGGCTGGGAGAGCTGGGATTTGAATTTAAACTTCAATCACTTTGAAAGAGATGAAATTCCTACAGAACAGTTGTCACGATGACTGTAGAATATAATTACAAATATTAGAATTACCTACTGGAATTTATTATGTAGTTATATTATTGATCATCCACATTAGCAGCAGTTTCATAAGTAGTTAGTTGCCTGCAACTCCCTTCTGTTTGTTGCTAAAAAAAGTAATTAAAAATATGAAGCACTTGCAAAGTTCTGCCAGGTTTATTCTTTATTCATTTCTGATCGTCATCCAGAGTTCCTCCAAAAATATGACTTGTCACTTTAGATGCAGTTTACTGTGAGAGGATTTGGCTCAGGGCAGGCATCATTAATGAGTCAGAGAAGTACTGCCATCCTCAGAATAATTATCTGCAAGTATCTGGCAAATCAGTGGGTCGGATGTCAAGTTTGTTCCATGGAGTGTGTCTAACCTGACAATAGGCACATCTTTTTCATATCTTAATATATGGAGTATTTTCTTGGTCTTTTACTCATCTATTTGGCTCAAACACAAAATTCCAATAGAAGTGCAACTACCTTTCATATATGATTGTAGAAGTAGGAGTCAGAATTAGTGCAAAGGGCACTAAAAAATCATAAATTAACTAGATAGACATTCAGTAGAATAGTACATTCTACTACTGTTTCTTTATACTATTGTTGATCTAGAACTCAGCAACTGAACAAGACTGTAAGAACTATTATAAATCTCCATATCGTGACTTTGTTGATGATAAGACTGATTTTATAGCCTGCATTAAATAAGCTATTAAGGAAGCAATTAACAGAAAACTATATAGGACTCCCATGTCTCGGTCCATTGCGAACATCAGATATTCTTTCATATATATGAAACTTCTATAAATTCAAGAAAAAATACAGAAAAATGGGAAAAGGTGCACAAAAGGAAACAAAATTTACTGTTTTCCCTATGTAAGGAAACTGAATGCCAGGCATCTTATGGCCCCAGCATCCTTCAGCAGACTTTTGAAATATAATATTTAGATTCTAATCTTCAATAACACTAGTGGTGAATAAAACATTTCCTGAGATATAAATTGGGGTTTTTTATAAATCATTATTCTCTGTGAAAGCCCCCTTTTTTTTTCACCCCCCTCCCCAGCCCAGCCATTGCCAAGTTGTCAAACGAAGCTCAGTCTCTGGGGCTGCTTTGTCACGGAAGGTGAGATCAAACCAAGGCATAAAAAAATCCAAATAGTTTGAACCAGAGGCCACCTCAGCCACGCAGCAATAAAACCAGCAGCAGCCTCTCCAAGGTCCCTGCCAGGCTTCATTTGTCTCAGCATCCTCTGCCACATCACATGGCCCTGCTTTCCCATCATCCTTTCGCCCTGTTACAGCCACTCTTCTGAGTGCCTGCCAAAGGGACTGGGAATGCCAGGAGATTTCCAAATGAGCATGACTTTTAGGAGAATCTCTAAGTCGAGGACCCCAAGCAGGCATCAATTCCTCTCTCTCTGCCAAAGAGCTGTCACTTCCTTGGAAAGTTAAATTTGTCACAAGGAAAGAAAATTTCACCATAGTCTGTTTAAATAACTTAGGGAGTAGAATCTTTTCCCAGGTGCTTTTTCCACACAAAGCAAATGTATCAATCATTTTATTCTCTGAAATAACAATTTATTATCCATGCAGGAGGCCTTAGATTCAATCTGCACAGTGTTCTGAGTGTCGTGTCAGATTCTAGAATCTGTCATCAGTCTTTATCAAGGAAATCATTTTGTTCTTGTCATCCATTTTTATTAATAAGACTATTTATTACTTCAATAATTAATTATGACAAGTAGTCTGCCATTTGGATAATGAATAAATATTGATAAATTGCATGGCTAATACACTGTTGCTGTATAACTAGCTTTGAAAATATGAAGATCTGAATGGTACTATAACAAAATACCAGAATATCTATTCTAAATTAGATATCTCACAGCTAGAACTGAACATATATTCAACTAAAACAGTAACTTTTGGACTAGACACAACTTGCAGAGTGGTGGGATTCTGGACATATTGAAATGGCCTATTTTTTGAAGCTAACACAACAAATTACATCCCATATTTAAGACATTTTCAAAAATCATAGTTCATTTAGAAAGTTTCACAGTAACTGGTTGAATGACATCACCTTCCAAGAATAAACTGAAAGTGAAGACCTCGTTCCATTCCCCATTTCCCCCTCCTCTCCTGTTTAAAACTCTCATTTTTCTGTTGACTGGAAATCTGGAGGAACCAACTAATATGAATTATGACCTAAAAACCACAAAGTAGCTTTTATCCTACATTGTTTCCTTCCCAGGCAGCAAATCTCCACCATTAATGGATTCTTCTACTTTTCCTCTTCATTATCCTAAACCTTAACCTTCATCCATATTCCAACTACTCATCAGAAGGTGGGGATTCTGCACCTTTCAAAGAACCATCATCTTCTCTTTTCTCCAGAGGTTTCTAACATTGTCTTTACAAATTAACTGTTCTTATTTCCTAAAATCCTCCCATACTCTCTCTCTCACCTACTCAGATTAGAAGCCTAGAATGAATCATGGAGTGGTTTGGGTCAGAAGGGACTTCAAAGATCATCTCATTCCTGCCATGGGTAGGGACACCTTCCACCAGCCCAGGTTGCTCCAAGCCCTGTCCAACCTGGCCTTGGACACTTCCAGGGATCCAGGGGCAGCCACAGCTTCTCTGGGCAACCTGTGCCAGGGCCTCCCCACTCTCACAGGGAACAACTCCTTCCCAATATCCCATCTAACCCTGCCCTCTGTCAGTTTGAAGCCATTGCCCCTTGTCCTGTCACTCCAGCCCTTGCCAAGAGTCTCTCTCCATCTTTCCTGTCGGCCCCTTCAGGCCCTGCAAGGCCACAATTAGGTCACCCCAAAGCTTCTCTTCTCCAGGCTGAACAATCCCAACTCTCCCAGCCTTCCCTCCCAGCAGAGCTGCTCCATCCCTCTCATCCTCTTGGTGCCTCCTCTGGACTCTCTCCAGCAGCTCCATGTCCTTGCTGTGCTGTTCCCCAGGGCTGGAGGCAGTTTGAACATGTTGGGTTCGTTCTAAGGACAAAAAGTATCTTCAAATGTAAAAAAGATTTCTTCGGGAAGAAACTGAAATGAGTGATTTTTCTTCTGAAAATGCTCCTGGTTTTTTCACTGTCAAGACAGAAAACATTGGAATTGATGATGTGCAGTCCTTGGGAGGTTTTGTAGTCCCCGTAAAGAGAGTAATGGAGTCGTGTTTGAAGTTCCGTTCAGGAATGACAGCAGGTACAGCTGAGCTTTGCCATTGGGCAAAAGAGATATCAAAGAAACTTTTAAAATTTTTGTCAGCTGTACACTGTTAAGAGAGAAGAATGAGCACGAGATAATTCACAGTGTATTGGCTAAAATGCAATGCTAAAAAGACAGAATTGTTATACAGTCAAAATCAGATAACTTTATAATGGAATGTAAATCTATTCCTCCAAGGAATGAAATATCCTAATGTGTGTCTCTCACAGTGCTCTACCACAGTCTTTTTACAAGTACAGCTTGTAGTCAAATATAAAGTAAACTGTATTTAATAAAAAGATTCATATTTATTGATGTAAGTTACTTACAATTTAACAATTTTATTACCTGAAATAAATCATATGTAAGGCAATGGCACTGCATTTAATTGCAAACTGGAAATATTATGGCCTCAGATTTTTAAGCAGATGTGGTGTGAAAAACCTGAGCTCACTTAGGCCAGTGAAATGAGCTGATTGATACTTTGAAGACAGAATATATTTGGAAAAAAAAATACTCCAGGTGATTTAAAACTACAAATACTGATTAAACTGACCTTTTCCTTACTGAGTTGATCTGCACTGCTTTCAAATTATGTCATTCAGAAGTTATGCCACATACACCGAATAAATTCAAGCTTAGGATCACATCAAAGTTAGAATATTTTCATTGCCTAAAATTCACATGCAAGAACCTGTAAGGTAGGGAACTATATTGTACTCGTGATTTCGCAATGTTTTCAAAATTTAATCACATCGGTTTAAGTTATTTGTTAAAATAAAATTACCATGGAAAATGAGTCATATGTATTTTGTAAGACAGCTTTCCCAGACCATACATTAAGTTTTCTATGCCAAGATTAGCTAAGCACTCATGGATAAATTCCTAGGCAAGCTTTAAGTCAAAAAATAAGGTTTACAATAGAAACTCTGACATAATCTGAACAGTAGAGTTCTGTGTGTGGCATTATAATTGGGGAAATAAGCACTGCATCAGTAACATGACAACAATAATAACAACTTTCAGTTCTTCTAAAGACTTAGCATCTACTAAGGCATCCCAAAGCACTTAGCAAGTATTACCCTCAGGATTGCTGAGAGCTAAAAGGTTTACAACATTAGAAGGATTACGAAAATAAATTGAAAATGAACAGCAAGAAACAAAGATACCAATGTAATGAGAAGTCAGTCTCAGCCTTCTTTATGAGAGCAAAGCCTTTTTTCTGTGGAAACCACTGTATTATACCGTACCACGTGCAGTGGTGTCTCAAATGCTTTTGAGCAGTGACAATCTCACCAGGAAATCTGCAGTAGTGGGGTGTGTGTCTGCACCCACCCTGTGTGCTGACAGCACTCTGTGACAGCACCAATAACACAGGAGAGTCACTACCAAGGCAATATTTCCATGAGGACAATATGTGGTTGGTTGCATGTTGTAAGACAGGAATAACGACCGTTAACTTGGGAAGGATCCTCTTGTAATTTTCTCCTGTTCATCCCTTTAACACGAGCTCACAGCCAGGAAAATCCCTTGGGAAGTCTCCTTGACTTCATCCTCTGAAACTTACCTGAGAATTAGGAAGTTATATATTTATTTATTTACCTATGAAATCTTGCTACCTCTGATCATCTCGACTGCTTTTTGCTCTGTTGCACCCCTAGAAAGGTTGCAAAGCTGCCACCCTTGGAGGCACCACTATTAGGATTGACCAGAAAAACCACCATTGCCAAGGTGAAATTCATCCTGATTGTACATTTAGAAAATAATTCTAGAACTGCACAGGAAAACGCTAACCAGAATATAACAGATTTCTGTGACAGCAGTGAAAGGATACCTTAAAAACCAAAACAAAAAGAAAAAGAACAAGTTCATTCATATCAGCGTAGAAAATATCACCAAAAAAGGTAAAAAGAAGATGAAAGAATTCTGGGGCATCATATAATACAAAAAACACACAAAAAAGTACAAAACTTATTTAATAACATTGCATGTTCTTAGACTTTTCTTTCTTAATATTTATATTGAATTCAATGTATTCCTGTCAACAATATCAAGTTTTCAGTCTTATGGAAAAAAATTTGAATCAGATTTCCTTCAGCATTAAATTCTCAAAATCTTGGGCAGCAAAATAAAATTATGATTCTTCTACCTCTGACACTTAGGAAGTGGAGACTAAGATTTGATGGCAACATTAGGGATGGAGGCAGAGTTGGGTTCCCCCTCCATCTGCAGTTTAATATGAGACATAGAGAGGGTCTGCTTTTTAAATTTTATCATTTCCTATGTGTCAACATTCTCGCATTTCTTTCCTTGACAGATGTATCCTGGATACATCTTATTCGGATAAAACTTCTTAAGCAATTAGACAATGATGCAGCCAGAAGTTAATAAGCTCACAGATCAAATCCTCTGCTGTGCCTAAATTTAATTATATGGTACATGTAAGCATTTAATTTTATGAGGATGAAAATGGGATACCTTGCAATAAAAAGAACACTGGCAAAGTACTCAAATTTGCAGGTTTTATGTGTTTCAAAGTACATTCATTTTATCACCATGGAAGAGAGACTTATACAGGAATATCTATTAACTCTGATACAAGAATATTCAAGTATTCAGATAGCCCAGAAGTCCCATCAATATATTGGAGATTTAGAGAACAGTTGTGAAATCTGTTCTTAAAAATTATCTAAAACTATGACAAAATGATACCTATAGCTGAGGAAGGGTAAGATTAGTAGGAATTTCCATGGCTGTTAGATCTGCTATCCAGATTCCAGAGCACTATTTGAAATACCAGTCCTGTGAGTGAAGCAGACACAGAAAAATGAACAAAGGATCATTTTTCACTGCAAATAAAAGGACAAGCACATGTTGTCATATCAACAAATATGACAATGACAACATGCTAAATACAGCTTTTGCTGTCTCTGCTTCTATCAAAACAGACCTGCTTCTCACTGGCTCCTCATTTCTCAGCTCATTCTGTGATAGGAACATCTTCCCTTCCAATCATTTGACTACTTGCCAAGAGCCTTCTGCAAAGTGTGTGCGTCAGAGTTCAGGTTCCTCCTTATGCTGGAGTGCAAGATACAGATTTCCATGTTATCATTGCTCCCATTCTTCATACACACCACTGGTGCAATTGTAAAAAAAGCATAAACAGTAGAATAATTGCATTTTTAATTTCCATCTTACATCATTCAGTATCTGTCTTCCAGAAGAAAAAAATCAGAGATGGAAATGACTGAGATGTGGGAGAGACCTTAAGTATATATAAAGAGATATAGAGATTGTACTAATGAAAATGGAATCCTGATCCAGGGCATTCCATGGTGCAGGAATTAGGATTTGGATCATCTTAGTATATAAGAGAAAAACCCATCTTCAATGTCATTTATAGTCTTAATTTTAATCACTTAATTCACCAATAACTCCAATTAAATAATTATCCTTCTGGCTCCCTCTTTACATTAGGTATATTTGAATCTGTAGCAATTATACAATTCTTTTATTCCTTTATCTTCCTTTTTACTTAAAAAAAAAAAAATTTCCCATAATTCAATTTCTTTTTCTCTGTTTCACCTGCTTTTGTTTTCCAGTTACTCCTGCCATTATGTGCCCTTTTGTAGGTTTGCAGATGCCCCTCTCTGCAGTGTTGAGCTCCTTCTTACTAAAACATTTTGCCCAACATCCTCCACTGACACTTGTCTCTGTTTCCTTGGATTCCTGAACATTCCAGCTGGTCCCCTCTGAGGTTCCTATCTAAACTCAATCATGTTGCCATCTACTACTGGCTAAGGAAATACTTTCTGTCCTAGAATCCTTCCTCTTCCTATTTCTAGCAGTACTTGGGTATATTTTAACATGATATATAATGAGATTTGCACAGCTTTCAGCCCCTTTTAATTGTTCTGGCTTTATGTTTTTGTTTCTCAGAAATGAAAGAAGATTAAAAGTTTATAATGATTCTAATTTCCCATTCTGAGCAAAAGATAAGAGCTGGTCCTGCAGAGGACAAGCACAGCTGAGGATTTTAGTGAACTGGAAGCTTTTAGAACTGGTATCCATGTGATGGTGATTTCCAATAACTCTTAAAATGCTCATTTAAATACTGAATTTAACCACTGCCTAGGATGAGGTATCATTGCAATTCTAGTCTTGACACAGCACCAAGAAAATAGTTTGGAAAGTTGTTTTATATTAAAACTTGTGCAGCTGTTTGGATGTACACAACAACATGCAATGGACAAAGTATTCTCTTATTCACAAATGTATTCTCATTTTCTAATCACCCAATTCAATTGGTTCATAATCTGATTGTCCAAATACAACTCTGACTTCTTTCCACAGTCTTATTAAACTTTTTCACAAAACCAATATAACACAATAATGACATGGCTCACTATTACTGTATTCTAATACTGCATGAAAAAAATAAAAACAAAATTCTGACTCCCTAGGAACTTTCCCTATGGGGGTTTGACCCTGTCTGGATGTCAGTGCCCACCAAAGCTGCTCTGTCACCGCCCTCCTCAGATGGATGGAGAGAGAAAATACAACTAAAGGCTCACAGGTCAAAATAATGACAGGGAGAGATCACTCAGCAGTTACTGGTACAGGCCAGACAGACCTGACTTGGGGAAATTAATTTAAATCAATCACAATAGAATCATAGATTCATTAAATCATTCATGTTGGAAAAGACCTTTAAGACCAGCTATCAAGCCAGCACCACCACCATGTTCACCACTAAACCATGTCCTCAAGTGCCACATCACACATTTTCTGAACACTGCCAGGGATGGGGACTCCACCACTGCCCTGGGCAGCTCCTTCTCATGCTTGACAACCCTTCCAGTGAAGAAATGTTCCTAATACCCAATCTAAACCTCCTCTGGTGCAGTTTGAGGCTGTTCCCTCTCCTCCTGTCCCTTGTTCCCTGGAAGCAGAGCCCAACCCACCCCCAGTTCCCCCCTGCTTTCAGGGAGCTACAGAGAGTGAGAAGGTCCCCCCTGAGCCTCCTTTTCTCCAGGCTGAGCTCCCTCAGCTGCTCCTGCTGCTCCAGACCCTTCCCAGCTCCATTCCCTTCCCTGGACACGCCCCAGCCCCTCAGTCTCTTTCCTGTAGCAAGAGGCCCAAAATTGAACAAAAGAAGCTACTAGATTATTGGAAAGATGATTTGTGGGATTGTAAGATCTGATCTCAAAGACACTAATATTCCTCAATCCCTTTAAGGAAAAAACATCAGTAAGTAAATCAAATTGAGCAAGGTGCCTAGTTTTTTTTATCTCTTGACTTTCATATTTTGAGTCATATGGTACTATGTGAGTGTTCTCTCTTTTCAATAACATTACTCATGGATAAGTAGCTAAACACGGTGATTTTAATACCCGGTGCTTAAATGTTTCAAATATACAGACTTCCTATTGGATCTGCTTGTTGAAATTTCTGGCAACCTTGCATCCAACAGGTAGCAAATGTTCAATGCTGGAATAAATATGTTGTTCACGTGACAGAACTTAAAATAAATGCCATGTCTGGCATATGCTATGCACAACCAGTAACAACATCAACGCAAGGACAGCTAGAAAGGTAAGATTAGGACTGTCATCACCTTATCTCCATCTCTGTTTCATACCACATTAACAGCTTCCATTACAATATTTCCAGCTAAAGACCTTTTATACTCACATTTGTTCTGATTTCTGAAAGCAGAACAATGAAGTCCCTGAAGGACTTGGAGGATGAAAGAGAAGAACTGCAATCTAAAGATTAAGAGATTCACAGTGACCCACCTTAGTTCCACTCTACAATAGTCCTGTTATTTTAATACACGAGTTGCATCACTATCTAATACACTGAGACAGTCACCTCTTACAGTTCTGAGAAGATATACCTTAGATAAACATATTTGAAGAAAAATGTAGTGGCACAGCCCTTCTGCTAAAAGTTTTCACTCCATTTTCAAGTGGAATGAGGCAGTGGGTAAATATGAATTCAATATTAAACCTCACAATGGATTATTTGAGAAAAGGGTCATCCAATATATTTTTTAGTGTCCTATTTTTAGCCTAATAGTTTTTAAGTCTTTGTAATTAGACCAGCCTAATTCAGAATATTAGAGGTTGATTAAACTAAGCTACATAACAAAATATTAACACACCCAGAGGCATGCACATTGCAGGGTATTTTCACCTCTGCTAAATTGATCTTCACCTCTCACAAAAAAAAAAAAAAGAATGTGCTATTGTATGAATACAAAACTTCAGATCTTCATAAACTCAATTTGTCAGATATTTATCCACTACAAGCCAGCTTGGCTCCATTGGCTTCAAGGGAACTACAGCTATTAATGTCATCTGAGTCTATGGCACTCTTTTTGTTCAGTGAAATCATCACATCCAGCACAGCACTTGAACAAGTGCAAGTAGAATTAGGGGTGCAATTTTTCACCATAAAGAATTTCCAAGGTTTGCACAATACTCTCTTGACCTGCACTTTCCTCCAAGATCCTATTTCTCTTTTGTCAATAAAACACATTTTTCAGGAAATCCCTTACTTTAGTCTGGTAACAAAGCAGTTTTATTAAAGTTCTGATTACATTCCATCAATACAAACTATAGTGAGCCCTTTAATTTAATTTGCTAAGAAAACTCTGCAGTTTAACAGTGCCTGTCTGTAATTCTGCAGATAAAAAGCATTTAATTCAGTCTTCCTGCCAATAAATAATGTACTTGTTGGAGGGAATAAAAGTCAAGAGACAGAGAATTTCATTTATTACTTCACTTGGCCGGCAAAAGATACTTTATATCAGATCACAGTAGAACAACAAACATGACCCCAGGTTCCATGGGTATGTCCACTGTTGGACTCGTAAGAGAATTTGCCACTTCCACTCTCTGAAAAAGGCCTTAGATATTACAAACAGCCAAAATAAGACTGAGAAAAAAAATGGATTGGCTTTTTTGGGGAGGATTTTTTTGTTTAGTTTTGGTTTGGTTTTCAACTACGTTCTAATAGGAGAGGTATTCTGATCTTGTACTACTAAAGGAAGTCAAAGGAGAGACTAAAGCAGGTACACTTTACCATAGGACTAAATGGTCATCAAAAAAAATAAGAAGCTAAAATTAAAAAACTAACATTATGGCTTCCAACCCCTCTTTCCCCTCCCCAAGCCACTCTAGGCTTTTGGCTGGAGTTCAGATGTCACCATGCCTAACCAACTCCTAACCAGACAGAATAGTGCTGGTACCCATGACAAAGGCAAAGTGCAAAAACATTTATCAACATCCAAGAGTGAATAACAGGATAGAACAGACAGTGCCAGGAAACTAAAATTCAGAAGATTTAAAATGACTACTCAATGTCTATATAAATTACACTAAGATACATCATCGTGAGTAAGGAGTAGAGACATGTCAAGGACAAGTGTTCAAGATACTAGTCTTATCTCTTAAGAAATATTAATTTTCTGGAGATTTGACATATAAAACATGCTTGAATAATGAGGTGATTTTCACTCAACTGACAATAGGAACAAGATACTTTGCATGAATATTATGTTTGAGCCATTCCACTAACCTGGCTGTCCTGATACACAGAACTTTGAGATTCAAATTTGCTAAGTTCAGAAATTCAGTACACAAAAACATTTCAGATGCTTCACAGGCACATAGATAACACATACATGGACATCAGGTATTTATGAGGGTTACTTCTACTTGCAATTAACATTCCTGCAGTAAAACTGTAGTAAATATACTCGCTGACCAACAGGTGGCTAAACGTGCTCCTCGTTTTCTTCAGAATTTGGCAAATGCTTTTGATGCTCTGAACTGCTGGAACGCTGCAGACTATTCTTTTCTTTCTTTGTACAAATGTCAGAGCTGTCAGAGCACTGAAACGTGGGCACAGAGAGAAGGAAACAAATTGCTGACCTAAGCAGCATTTCGAGGTCCTAGACCAAGGCTTTTTCAACATGAATCTAACTTATTGCAACATTTGTTGACTGACCCACCATGCTGGTCCAAGCATTACTGTTAGCTAGGAAATTAAAGTTGACAGAGTTTATTCTGGGAACTGATTAATTAAATGCCTTCCCTGGCAGATCCATTAATATCAACACAGCATGGCACATATATTGACACAGTAAGAGAAATTGCTTTCAACAATAGAGCTCTGTTGACAAAATAGTGTAACATTTGCACCATTAGTAACACTACATGAATTTATCTTCTGTATCAGTCCTGGTTTTGCTGACAAAAACCTTTAGCAGCAAGACAAAAAGGGACAGGAAAAAATACAAAAGATAAACGTGTGAGTTGCACGTTTAATGTATCATTTTGAAGTAAATATTGCAAACAGAAAACAAATCATGAAAGTTGAGGCTCTGCACAGCTCAAGCTGAAGTGAGGAATAAGTTGAAGGGAGAAGAAAATATCAAAGAAATATTTCTGATGAAGCACTCAAAGTTACTTTGTTAATAAAAATAGCAAAATAAGATGAAATTATATAAGGAAAACTAAAATTCTTCAATCTACCCTGAATCCAACCTACCTTGATGCTCAAAAGAAGCTGAAACCACAGTATCTGTTGTTTGTCATCAGTGGCTGGTGGATTTTATTGCCCACAGCCTCGAACTGCAGCTGAAGTATTCTCTTTAAAATCTGAGTGATAAATGCACACTCTTTCAACACACAAATATATCCCCACAAAATACTGAAACAAATATCCTCAATTTTTTGGCCACACTCTTCACTGGGCATAGCTACCCTGATTCAAATTGTTTATATGCCTGACTCCTTCCTGCCACTCCACAAGTGAAATGTCCTTCCTTACAAACTGTTGAAGATACGGACACCCCAAGCAGAAGAAATAAGGGCCAAACATAAGACCTCTGCACCAAAAAAATCACAAAGTATTACATCCTGAGGGAAAGCTGGTGAAAAGATCTTTTCATCCATCCTTTACTAGTCCCAGTGACAAACAGGCAATTCAAGTCACCTCTGGAAGCAAATGAACAACAGAGAGTATATTTCAGGTTTATTCAGGAGAATGGTCAGACTGGAAACTTAGATCTTGCTTCACAGTAGAGTAACCTACCTCCTAAAGTTCTTCCTCTCCCACCTTCATTATCTAAGGGTGAAAAAATCACACACAGGAAAAAATACACAGAAAAACTTTATCTGTGACCTTAGTGACGGCGTTGAACGGGAGTCTCTTCACAGAGGGTCCAGTTGGAGGCCTGTCACCAGTGGTGTCCCCCCAAGGGTCAATAACAGTCCCAGTATTGTTTAACTTATTAATTAACAATTGGATGAAGGGGTAGATGTCTCCTCAGCAAGTTCCCCGATGACACAAATCTGGGAGGAGTGGCTGATCCCAAGGGCTGTGCAGCCCTTCAGAAGCTCCTCTGGAGCTTGGAGAGATGGGCAGGGAAGAACTGCCTAAGTTCAACAAAGGCAAATGCAGGTCCTGCACCTGGGCAGGAACAACCCCAGGCACCAGCACAGGCTGGGGGGACCCGCTGGGGAGCAACTCTGGGAGAAGGTCCTGGGGGACAAGGAGCTGTCCCTGAGCCAGCAGTGTGTCCTGGGGACAAGGAGGGTAATGGTGCCTGGGGGGCATCAGGGAGAGCCTTGGAGCAGGGCAGGGAGGGGATCCTGCCCCTCTGCCCAGCTCTGGGCAGGCACATCTGCAGGGCTGGGCCCAGCTCAGGATCCTCAGCACAGCAGGGCCAGGGAGCTCCTGCAGCGGGGCCAGCGCAGGCTGCGGAGATGCCCAAGGGATGGAGCAGCTCTGGGAGCAGCAAAGGCTGAGGGAGCTGGGGCTGTTCAGCCTCCAGAGCAGAGCCTGAGAGGGGCCCTCCCCAGGGTGTGTCAGGGGCTGCAGGGAGGGGGCAGAGGATGGAGCAGGCTCTGCTCGGGGGGCCCAGCAATGGCACAGGAGGAATGGGCAGGAACTGATGCCCAGGAAGTTCCAGCTGGACAGGAGGAAGAACTTCTTTGCTGGGCAGTGACCCAGCACTGAACAGGCTGCACAGGGAGGGGGTGGAGTCTCCCTCACTGGAGATTGTCTGGACACAATCCTGTGCCATGTGCTCTGGGATGGCCCTGCTGGAGCAGGGAGGTGGGACCAGATGAGCCACTATGGGTCCTTCCAGCCTGACCCATTGTGGGATTATTTCTATTTGCTTCATGTTTAAGTTTCTCCTGTAATATGATTTGACCATACGAACTTACAAGTGATATATATACACATGGCTTTACACAGGTCATTTTTGTTTGGCTACCTGACAAGACAATACCAAAGCAAAGAAGAAAAAATTGTAAGAGGTAAAGATCACTGAGAATGTGCAGGAAAGGTGAGACATAAATATTATTTACTATTTCATGATCCTGATCAGTGTTTTCCAAGGGCATTAGAAATTCATATTGGAATTCTTTAACCACAAAAAGCCGCTCTTACATGACAACGTCATGAATTTTAGAGATAGAGAAACACAATACACAGTAAACATAATATGATAATATACATGTAGAGAAAATATTCAGAGAGCATGACAACTGCATTTCCTGTGTTTATGGCAGTAGAGAAAACAGAGACAATGCCTCAAGCCCTCTATCAGTGTAATTGAGATATTTACAGAAATGTCATTGAAATTTTTAACCAAGGATATTTCCTACCGGAATTTTTAGCATATTCAATAGATCTATTAGTTTAATTTTATTTCTTTTAAAACAAACAAAAAAATGATAGGACTCCAATTCAGACCACACTTTCATTTCCACTTACATGTGCTATTCTTCAGTAGAATAAATAAATAATAGCCTTTCCTTTTCCATTTTCCAGGTTCCATCTTTACATAAACCATATGAATAATTCAGGAGTGTAGCTACTTAGCTGCTCTCTGACATACTATCAAGCTTTTTTCTTTCTACTTTTAATTTTGTTTATACTTTGGACATCTTAGTGGCAAATAAGTGAATTATTTACTGTAATCCATACTGTAAATGAGAGAAATTCTTTTCTGCCCTGTTATAAACTGACTTCTGCAGATACATCACATGGAAGGAAGATGTATTTACCTATTCATCTTAAATCTTTGAAGTGGAGGCTAGTTAGGTTTCCTCCAAAAACAATAGTGTGTTGATAGAGGAATTAAAATTAACTGCAGAAAGAATTATTGAACTGGTTTTTTATGAGCTGCATTACTGAAAATCTGTAAACCTGAGGGATGTCCAGCTGTGAGGATGGCACTGCAGCTGAAGGACATTCATAGAGTCCTCTGGTGTCTTTTGATGAGTTACATAAATGAATGGAGACTGTTGATGTTCCCTGTGTGCTTCCTACTCCTACAACGATTCCCCTCATTCCTCAGCACAGATCAACACATCTTAACACATCCACTGCCTAAATTAAGACTTTTAGAACATTTAAAAATTCTCAGCAGCACAGTCACAGAATGCCAACAATGTGTGACTGATTAAGAACTGTCGGCATAAGGTTTTTAATCAAGAAAGAACTGTAGAAAAATTATAAATACAGTAAAAGCAAGACTTTTCCCTCACATTGCACGTCAGCTTCAGGCCTTGGAAGTTGTCATTGATATCACAGGCAGTGCTCTTCACCTCACTAAAATTACGTTGCCTCTGAAAACCCAGCACTAGGAACACAGATTGTCCCAAAAGTGCTGTTGCTTTGGGGATATCCAGCTTCAGATTATTCTTCACAATTCCCCCTCCCTGATAACCTGAGGCCAGGAATGCTGGGTGGGAGTCTATAGGCACTTTCACGTGCTGGTCTGTGGTGCACTGAACAGTTCTTCACAGGATTTGGGTACTGCCACACCACCACCACAAACATCTTGACAACTTCCACAGTCAATTTCCTCACAACCTCCTGACATTTTAGGAACTGATTAAGCGTTTGCATAATACCAGAAGTTTAGAGGTACTTCTCCACAGTTTCACACATTTATTAGAATTCCATTCTCATGCTTGCGACAAAAGATTTTGAAACTTCCTAACAATCAATCCTCTGTTTTTCACCAACCGAGAAGCCTAATCAAGCAAGTACTGAGAGCTTCCCTGAATGGCCTCAGCTCTCACAGTAATCAGCAGCAAAGGCAGGTGCTCAGCGCCTCAAGAACCAGTCTGGGGAACTAAATATTAACATGTACCTTCTGATGCTTGGACAGACAGTCTTTGCTGTCCATGCCAAGGTTACAGACATCATACTGATGGAAGCCTATTCAACCTAAGGTGACTGAAGGCCCACACCAAGACCTTAAACCACCTTGTCCAGGAGCTGCTCTATGCTGATGATGCCACCCTTGTTGCTCACACAGAAGCAGCTCTGCAGTGTTTAACATCCTGCTTTGCAGATGCTGCTGAGCTCTTTGGGCTGGAAGTCAGCTTAAAGAAGACAGAAGTTCTCCATCAACCTGCACCTCAGGAAGTCTTCCATCATCCCCACATCACCATTGGCCAATCAGAACTCAAATCAGTCCAGCAGTTTAATTATCTGGGCAGCCTCATCTCCTCGGATGGTAAGATCGATGGAGAGATGGACAACAGGTTGGCAAAGGCATAGAGAGCTTTTGGAAAACTCCATAAAAGAGTTTGGCAA
The DNA here is from genome assembly GCF_003945725.1 of Corapipo altera. Classification (NCBI taxonomy): domain Eukaryota; kingdom Metazoa; phylum Chordata; class Aves; order Passeriformes; family Pipridae; genus Corapipo; species Corapipo altera. The sequence goes on along the minus strand of NW_020884956.1, from coordinate 1,090,033 downwards.
AATAAACACCTGAAGAAAAGTGCCAAGATCAGTGTTTACAGAGCCATTGTGCTGTCTACTCTCTTATATGGGTCCAAATCATGGGTCATTTACAGCCACCACCTGCGACTCCTCAAACGCTTCCATCAACGCTGTCTCTGTACAATCCTAAACATCCACTGGTCAGATTATGTGACCAATAGAACAGACTGTGTGTCTGTTCTAGAACAAGCAGCAGTCACAAGCATCGAGGCCATGTTGCTGAGAACACAGTTGGGTTGGGCAGGGCACGTCACAAGGATGAAGGACCAACCACCACCTCCCTAAGATCCTGCTCTATGGTGAACTTGCCACCGGCTGCTTCAAGAGAGGAGCCCCAAAGAGGAGATACAAGGACTCCCTGAAACAACATCTCAGCCTTGGCCATATTGATCACCAGAACTGGTCTACTCTGGCCTCCAATGGGGAGGTCTGGAGACACAGCATCTATAACGCTGCTGATGCCTTTGAGAACGCAGCAGGATCACTCTTGAGGAGAAAAGACAACGCAGAAAGAATCGTACCCTGCAGATTTTCCCACCTAAGGAGTCTTTCTGCTGTGCCTTTTGCAACTGGACGTGCCTGTCTCGTGTTGGTCTTTTTAGCCACCAACGTGTTGGTAACAAATGTGGGTAGAGCCCTCCCCAGATCTTTGTTTGCAAAGCCCAGCCATGAATGACACCTTTGATAGAGTTGCAAGTGCTTGCCAGCTCCAAAATTCAGACTACACCTAGGCACCTAAAACTGGGCTTGTAATTAAGGCCATGTTTCAGAACTTTAGCCTTCATAAGTACTTTGTCAGTTGTTACAGTTCAGTACCCCTGAGAAACTGCTGATGTTAACAATTTAAAGATTTAAATCAGGTAATTGCAGGCACAGGAAAATTCCAACTCCCCTTCCCTGTTCTGAAAAAGGAGGATGGAAATCTTAACTGCACAGGCCTTCCCAGAGTTCTACTCTTCACTTCAGAAAAAGACTTATTTGAATAAAGTCTAATGGGATTTGAGTACTTCAACATTTCCGTGTCCTCAAAAAAAGTAGAGATGAACTTTCATTATGAAGTTCACTCACTTTTAATAGAGAACCAATTGTTCCAACTAAAACTGGCTTAAAATATAGTCTAGATTTTAGATAAAAGCTGTTCTTTTGTTTGAATCAGTTAATCTATATAAAAGATGATTATTCAGTAGATACTCTGGAAAATTCTATGATACTGTAGATATGTAACAAAGCAGTCTTCCAACAACACAGCAAAAAACTATAATCAGGTATCCAGAGTTACTTTTTCCATATTAATCCTCATTGCAACATGCTATCAAAGAAATTAAAAAAGGGATTTTTATTTTTAAAAAAATTTGATTCAGCTTCCCTTTAGTGCAAAAGTTTGAGGTACACAAGATGTTTTACCTCAAATCCATCAAAACTTGGGGGAAAAGACATGGAAGAAAGCCAGATTCTGTTCTGTTTCCTGCTGCTTCATCCTAAATCAGAACAACTTAATATTTCTATCACAGTACTGTTTAGTTATTATTCATATATGCAGGTTTAGTTTACTAATTATTTAAATGTTTAATTATGGTCATTTTAGATATTTATCTGGATAAAGTGTAACCAACACAAAATCCCTACTTAATATCCTAATTAGTGCCTAATTACCAAAGTCTGACTTATCCCTCACTTACCAGGGTAAGATGTCTCACCCCTTATATAGAATGATATAGTGGATATAGAATTCTCCACTAACTGGACAAAAAGCCAGTCTTTGCCTAGGTGTGCCAAAAATGCCTAAGACAAGCCAAGAAGGTTCCTGCCTCGTGTTGGCAATGGCTTTGGGAACCCCAACAACACATTAGTGTTAAATTAGAAGTGAGATTTAGTAAATGCCCACATATTTTCTGATTTATTATGATTATTGTGCACAGAATAATTGCTCAGAACTGTGTACAGGCCACAGGTTCCTTTTGCTGCAGGAGGTGCTGGTTTGTTATGACCCCTGTGAGGGAGGTGCTCAGCCCCTGCAAAGTGTCAGCTGGAATGACATTTGTTGGAGTATAGATAATTCTCCATCCCTTCAGAAGCTGGGTGACACTGAGTGTTCCCCCAGCCAGGACACAACATGTCACAGAGAGCCTGTCTGGGCAAAGGGATTTGTGTTCTTACAGCATGTCCTGGACAAAAACAATTCTGTTTGTTCCTTCTGTCAAAAGGAAAGGATGTGTCCGTGAGGACCTGTTTCTGCTCTTTTGGATAGGAGCAGGGATCCAGAGTTGGTGCAGTCATCAGCACTAATTAGAAGCCCACAGTCTGCCCTTTCACCCTGAACTGGATACATTTCCCCAGCCCAGATCTAAAGGCCAAGCTGTGTGTGCTGCACAACCCAGGCCTGAGGCTGCCCTGGTGACTAAACACGGATTACTGAGTTCCCAGGTGGCCTTCCAGTTTGGAAGTACAGCAGTAACCCACGGAGACCAGAACTTTGTTTCTGGCAACATACAAACCCCCAAACTCCTTCTCTAAACAAGATGCTGTTTTCAAAATGCAAATTTTAAATACAGTGTGCTGGGAGGCATTTTTCAACGTATGGTCTATCGAATGCACTTAATTTACATTTTATTCAAGTCACCCCATACAGTAACAATGAACAAATCTTGTCTTATCAGGGATGCCTAATTTCTCCCTACGTGCCTAGCTTGTACCTTCACTGTTTTACAACACATCACATTCAAAAATTATGACCAGAGATGAGCACGTATCAAAGACACAGTTGGACTTACCCCTAAAGAATGCGGAATACCAAAAGAACATGAAGAAAAGTCAGAGGTTTTGCTCTCCTGACAAGGAAAATGCAAGACTGAGTGAGGAAGAATGGTACCAAAGAAGGAAGGGAGCAGGTAGCCCTGCACTAGACTCTGGGGTTTTTTTACCATCTGGTAGCACAGTGGAAACCAGGAGACTGATTTCTGCTCTTGGCACTGACCTTTGAAATAGTTTTTCTAAGTCTCTTCTCTTCAATTAAGATTTTTCATCTGTAAAATGGGGTAATAACAATCAAATTCTCTTCAATGTGCACTGGGAGCTGCTGAAATATCCACTATATAGTAGCCAGGCATTATTTACTATTAGTTTAGATAAAAGAAAAAAATTCTTCTCAAATCACTGCAAGTGACACAGATTTGGGGTAAGATTTTTCTAATACTTCAAACCGACTCAGGAGAGAGCAGACAAGTACTAAGATAATGGTTTAATAAAAAAGAATTTAAAAAGAAAAAGATTTTTCCACATATCTTTTGTATTTCCTTTATATGACTTGAAAATGAAATTTTTTTTTCTAATGAAAATATAATGTAGAGCAAACATCTACACAATCCTGAACTATTTCAGAGCAGAATTCATATTCAAGTTTGAACACCTACAGGTGTTAACAAGTGATGCTGCTGTATGTTATGTGTAATATGTAATTACTCTGGTTATGCCTTTAGCCCTTGACAAAGAGTGTATCTCTAAAAGCAACTCTTTTTGTGTGTGTTGTGTGTAAAAAATAACAATTTGATGAGCTTTAAATGACACAATAATTTAGGAAAATGGATGTAAATTGCTGAAGTTTGTCATACTTCTAAAGGAAGTCAGTGATCATTTCAAGAACAAGCTTTCAATTTTTCCAAACAGAAAGAACAGGAAATCCATTCTCTCATTCCTTTCATATAATGTTCATATTTCCATAGTGAACATTGAGCTTCTCCTATAATAAAATTATGTTTGAAAAAGTTAGGCAAGTACAAGCAGAGAAAGTATTTTTCTCAGGAGTGTTGCAGTACTGTCCTTGCCTTTAATACTGTGAATGAGGAAAGACAGAATTCGAGTTCTGTTTATTCTAATGATCTGAATTTCTCACTCTTTACACTGATCCACTAATATTTCCATAATTTTTCAATATGTGATATGCCATCATTCCTTAGCTTCCTAAAGGAATCTGTCCCCTTGTATAAAATTGTATAAAATTGTTAACAAGAGAATTAATGGCAGCAAAGACAATCAGGCAAGATGGTTTAATATCTTTTTCCTTTATGGACCAGACCAGTTGCAGATTTCCCCTCCTGGCCTTTTTTCCTTCCTGACCCTTTTCTAGTTTACCACTCCAGTGTGTGTTTGGAAGGCCAGGATAGTCACTGGGCTCATGTCTAACACAGTCATTGATTTGCTAATAGGAATACAACTTTAAAATAATTTTAATAATCTTCAATAACAATTAACAGCCAAATATGAATTAACAAGTGATCAGGCACAGACCCTTTGGAATCCAAGCATCAACCCTCTGTAAAAAATCCATATTACAGATAGGGAGAAACTGGTTTTTTAATACCTGACCCTGCTCTCACCTCCTGCACATTCCCTCTATGTTCCTCCTGCAGTTCCCACCTGGTATTCTTATCTTGGGACACTTCCCACCTGGGGTTCTTATCTCAGGACAAATCACACTGCCCAGGAGAGACAATCCCAAGGGAGAGGGAGGGGTGTGTGGGAAGATGCACACAAACACCCGACTATCTTTCATTCCAGTCACACTATTCTAAATCATTCTTTGAAGATTCAGATTTAAAGTCTAAGTCCAAAATTAGACTCTTGTAGTCTTTCAAGAAAAAAAAAAAAAAAAATAAAAGAAAAGGAAATACAACATCCCTCTTATTCAGCAGAAATTTGTGCCCAGAGAGCTTCCCCAGATTACCTGAAGGATTTATTTTTGCTCTTTCAAAGGGAAAGTGTTACAACTGTAAAATACTAGTAAACAAGCTTCTGTTTGTACAGTAAACATTTTCCTCGTGAGTGCCATCTGACAATATGAAGAGTATTTTCATTATGTTTAAGGATCACACCTACTTCGATTGCAGTAGCACCTTCACTGATGGTGCAGCTTGACTACAATTCCCTGCTGAAGTTCCACGGAAGGCAAAGTAGGATCAACAAAATACAATCAAGGAACTCAGTTTTTTATATTTCTTGGATTAACTGGCATGATTAATTCTGGTATGATTTAATATTATCTTCCCTATTATTATATTCTTCCCTACAGCTGCAGACAACTGAGGCCATATCCTTCCATGAAAAACTTACAAAAGGCTGCTCACCTGAAGGCAGCTGAAAGTCTTACAGATTTTATAAGTTCAGCTGTTTTTTAACTCTGAATCATTTAGAAACCATTTACAAAATCTTGCCAATTGGGTTTGTTGGGTTTTTTTGGTGGTTGTTTTTTGTCTCCTTCATTCTTATTTGGGATAAATGGAGGAATTGGTTGTCTCTCTGCAGCATCTTAGGATGCTCAGAAGAGACACTGAATTTCAGGATTTAGTGCCTGGTCCACTGCATTCTAATTTAAAAGTGATAATTCTGGAGGCAAAAGAAGAATTTAGAGGTGTCTACTGCATACATTTTTTTTAATTCCTCTTCTAACTAGGATAATGTATTTCAAAAGTCCCCTTTTGTTTTCACAAAGTAGAGAAGAATATTGTATAGCTACATCACATGGTCTCAAAGGTTTCATGCTTAGCTTTTTTTCCCCCTAACTTATACATTTTTTTCCACTTGGTCATGTTCATATAAAATACAACTCTATTAAGAACAATTAAGTGCTTTCCAGTGCATCAGAATGTATACTGCTACATAAAAGTAAACCAAACTAATTGCTTGGGTTTGACTGACTGTGTTACTATATTTACTCAGAAAGGGAATGCTTAGTGTCTGCAATATTGTCACTTTAAACCAGACCCATGGTAATATGTGTTTTTGTATGAGAATAATACATTAAATTAATAACCACATTACAATCACACAGATTTAAAATATTGCTTACCCATGGCACTAAGAGGATTCCTTTCATCTTGAAAGAATATTTAAAAATTAAAATATTATTTCACAAGCATTAATCTGTTTCTTGTGCAGGCCCATAAGGCACATTCTAAGTGCTTTAATGCATCCCTGAGCTGGTGGTTTATATGAGAAGATGAGGTTATAATGAGCCACTTCCTAACAATACAATGTGCTTGTGTGTTATTGCAATGTATCTTTGCTTGGGAGCAATCTGGAACTCTCATAAAAGAAATAACTATCAGCAACATAAAATAAAACAAAATATAATTTTTTATACTGTTAACCTTTACAAATTAGGATTTGTATTACATGTATTGCATTTATAGCCCCCGTTTCCCTGGCAAAAATTAGTCACACGCTCCCTTCAGGATTTTCCCACAGGTGAAGATCTTCTTGAGGGAAAAAAAAAAATCTTGTACTTTCTAATGCCTGCTGGCTTTGGGGACCTCCAGAGTCTTTTCTCCAATTAAGTGCTACAGATGAGACTTCACATAAGCTTCATAAGATCTTCAGCGGCCATTTAAGAGCCACATTAAGGCTCCCCCACAGTTAAAATGATCCTGCATCTAGTGCAGCTATTCACATCTTAGCATAAAAATTTGAATATTTTAATAATCTAATGTACTAGGAACTGTTCAGTGTCTCTGTGACTACTGTCACAAAAAAGGGCCTCTAAACTACAAACCTTGTTCAAGCACACCCAGAGACTGTGCTAAGGAACAGACTACAGTATGTGATCCTTCCCTCTGAGCAGTTCCACATCCTACATGTTCTTAAAACAGAAGTGAAAATACTTTTGATGCAGAACTGCAGAATGGTTTGGGTTGGAAGAGACCTTAAATATAATCTCGTTCCACCCCTGCCATGGGCAGGGACACCTCCCACTAGCCCAAGTTGCTCCAAATCCCATCCAACCTGGCCTTGGACACTTCCAGGGATCCAGGGGCAGCCACAGCTTCTCTGGGCAACCTGTGCCAGGGCCTCCCCACCCTCACAGGGGGAATTCCTTCCCAATATCCCATCTAACCCTGCCCTCTGTCACTGTGAAGCCATTCCCCCTTGTCCTGTCACTCCAGGCCCTTGTCCATAGTCTCTCTCCATGTTTCTTGCAGGCTCCCTTCAGGTCCTGCAAGGCCACAATCAGGTCACCCCAAAGCTTCTCTTCTCCAGGCTCAACAGTCCCAACTCTCAGCCTTTCCTCACAGCAGAGGGGCCCCAACACTGATGTCCTGGTGCCCCCTCTGGACTCACTCCAACAGCTCTCAGTGCTGGGACCCCAGAGCTGGAGGCAGTATTCCATGTGGCGTCTATGCCAGGAAAAACTGGTTTATCTGCTCCTTCACCCAAAACTTCCAGTAGGAAACATGGGATTACAAAGCTAGCAGCATTTGCTGGTTTTGTTGATTGACCAAAACTTTGTGTTTCTAGAACAGAAACATTATATTCCAAATAACAGTAACTCTACCATAAGTCTCTTTTCCAGTCCCCTCACTGTACCAGCATAAATTACTTATGTCTTTATGTCTAATTGACAGAGACATGAAATTTAACTGAATACATATTTTCTAATAATATGAAAGTTTTAAGACACCCAGAGCATTATAGAAGTTATCACTGCCACCCCTCCCTGAAAGGACCAAATCTGCAATGGCAAAAGAAACAGAAATGCAACACAAGGTGGGAGTAAATTCTTTCCATCTCTAAGGTCACCTGCTATCAGTGCAAGAGCACATTTGTGGAACTGCACTCCTGGGGGAGTCTTGTACACTCCCACAGCTCTGCCACCTGCAGAAAGGCTACTGTGTTCTCTGTTAATATGTATGACTGCATGGGGATCAGAGCAGTAGAGGATTCATGCACAGGTAGGGAAAAAGTAGAGAATCTATACAGAGGTGACACCAAAATCTGACAAACTCTCACCAAAAATATCCTGAGCTCAGCACAAAGTGACCAGTTCATACTGTCCATCAGCAACACCATACAACATTCACACCTACAGCTCCTGCTCAGGCTCGGATCTCCCACTTGAGTCCCACAAAAGGGCAAGGAAATGCTTTAAATTCTAGAGAATAAAAAGATTTCAGAAATATTTGGTTTTCAGTTTACATTTACCATTCCTTGATGGTAGCTATGCTGACTTTTAGAGCTCTCACACTACACAAATTGTGGATTACTCAGGATAAGTCTCTAGCAGAGTGTAGTTCCCTACCAGATGCAGCATCTGCTTGCTACTTGGTTCCCTAAATTTTGAATCCATTTTTAAATGACGACTGAATTGTTATCACTACCACTGCTTCCAGTTTCATATATTTAAATACATGAGATTTAGCCATGAATAGCAGACCGTGCACATCACAGAGAGAGGGGGTACAAACACCCTCCCTTTCCCAGAGGGTCACCTTGACAACAGGTTACATTTGCAACTCCTCTTCCCTGAAGAGTACAAAACAGAGGGCAAACTTCCAGAAATACTCTCTCCCTTTCCCCTCTGAGAAGAAAGATGTGGTAAGGAAAAAGGGAGGAATGGAGCATGCAGAGATCTCCTGGGTTCCAGGGAGATGTGCACTCTCAAATGAAGCAGCAGATTTCCTTCTCTCATCTCAGCAGGAACCCCTGGCAGGTGGGATGTTTGGGAGCACAGCAAACCCAATGCACAGTTGGGGAAAAAAAGCCAAAAGTGGGCACAATCAAATCTGCATTTTCTTCACAGTCACACCAGTTGCTTGCCCAGTAGATTCTCGTCAAGAACTACACCTAAATATAGCCCTGCCTTCAGACTATACTAAAATATTGTAAATGTCAAACATGTAAAATAATTATGGCATCATGTTGATTACATTTTTATAAGTTTCCTTTTCAAAGGTGCAAAGAAATCATGCACTAAGTCTCCCAAGACTTGTTGCACTAACAAGCTAAAACTAAGATTATAGCCCCATCTAGTGATTTAATTTAATTTTTACTTAAACTACAACGCTGTTTTCCCATTTAAAGCCAACAAGAACACTGTGGGCAGAAAACAAATTCATGGTTATATTGGACCTGTTTTTACAACCTGAGAAAAAAACCTCCCAGATGGCAACAGTGGTCTTTTTGGGAATACATGGCTGTCACATATCCCACTGGCTGTTCATTAACATAAAACCAGAGGGTCACACAATTCAAAGGAGTGACAAACAGTAGAGAAGCAGCAATTATTAAAGCATCAGCCTGGATACTTTTAGAGTCCAGGCAGAGATCTGTCAAAGAAACACAAGGTTAAGTATAGGTGAAGAAGAAAAAAGGAAGACAAACAGTAATAATTTTTAAAAATTCAAGTGTCCCCAAGAAGATACACACAAAAAAACTCTCATGCAAAGTAGAACAGCAGGAGGTTTCTTAAAAGGGTATTTGAAATCTTTTCTAGCTACTTTTTTTAACCACTCTTTTTCCTGTGTTTGCCCCCTTCTATCTCTACTTCATTCTTACATTGATTCTTAATTTCTTTAATTTCTGAAGCATTTGAAAGGGAACTGAGCACTAGATTCTTAAAATCTAAATTACCTGTCTTTTGTTACTCTAAGCCTCATAAGCACAGGGAGATAATTCACAAAAATAATAATTTGTCAGTAATATTGAAAGACAACCTCCTTTTAACCTGAAATCATCAAGTCGAAATACAAGACACATTTGGAGTTCCCTATGTCTTGCTGTTGGAATTTTAAACATGAGAGGCAGTGAATGAAAAGCAGAAAAAAAACTATTTGGGGAATTTGGGGTGTTGCTTTTTCCTAGTTTTTTTTTTCTTTTTTTTTTTTTTTTTTTTTGTGGTGTAAACATTATGTTGATTAAAAAAAAAAACAAAAACATAAAATATTATCTTAGACTCCAATGGAAAAGTTTATGACAACAGAAATCCTGATGGTATTCATAGATTAACACCCTGTAACACCAGACAAAACAGCAATTTAAATATATACGTATATATAACAAACATAGATGTTATAGATTGGGCAAAAAGCGCCATTGATAGAATTAAAATTACAATAAGCAATGCTAGTAGGAAAAATGTCATAGTCATGGCTCAGGGAACACTCTACAAAATTCATAAGACATTGTGATTTTTGTAAGAGGAAACATGTCAATCCAGGTTTGTCCATTCATCAAATTCCTGCAGTTTTATTTATACAAACAAAGATTCAGGTCTTTATTAATAGTGTTTAATTCCCTGGGCACTCATATTTTGATCCCAATCTAGCAAGAAGTTTGTTTGTTTAATAAGAACAAGCAAAACTTAGTTGAGGAATACCATGAAAAGCTTAAAAAAAAAAAAAAAGGCATAAAACACTAAATTTTGAATCCATACACTTTAACTAGACAATGCAATTCTAAAATTCAAGCTGGAAATATTTAGTATTAACCTAGAAATGCTGCAAGATGTGCTTCTAAGCATGATTTAGTTCTTACTTTTTAAAAACTCTTAAAAACTGTTGCCCAACATGGGCCTAAAACAAAGCCAACCAAGTTGTTAATGAAAAATAAGGGTTTTTTTTTAAAAAAAAAAGTAAATATTCATAGTCTATTTACATTTAAGTCACTCAGAAAAAGGAAACAATATATGTAAGCAATTGCTTTCTGTGACTTTTTTAACAGCTAGAACTCCTTCAGAGGGTACTCAACAAATATTATTTATTACTATGTAGGAGACAGATATTCAGTAATGACAGAAAGAAAAAAAAACAGCCCAGTTGAATCATGTCTCTCAAGATGATAGTCTCAAAATAGGTTTTTGTTGATTTATTTTTTTTTTAAGAAGGAAATTTTTGAATCTACAAGATCCATAAATGTTTCTGTTGAATTTAGCAAGGCACCTGTGTCTTGTCGATGAACTGACAAGGCATGAGATTAGTGAGGGACAGAAGACAACTCCACATCTCCAGATCCTGACAAAACAGACAAGGAGAGCAGCATCACAGGTCACACTCACAGCTAAAGGCAGCTGCAAACAAAGCTTTCTAAATAAAAGCTTCCAGGCAGTGCATTGGATTGTCTCTTCTCTCTCAGAGAGAAGCTCTGAACACAGAACTTCCCTCTGAAAACTTGAAATCTAAATGAATTTTAGGAAAAGTGTACCCTGTATTGGTACTGGAAGCTGTAAGACAATATAAGTACAACTTGCACTTGAACCGGTGAGGCAATGGTAAATTATTCCCTATTTCTGAGCACTACTTTAATGGGTTCTCAATGTTGGTGATGCTTTTCTGGAGCACTACAAGTAGACAAATTTGGCTGAGGAGAAGAAAGCAGCTCCTACAGCACTTCTGAAGTACCTCCTTGTATTGAAGTGAGGCAAATTCAAAGAATGGTTTCAGTTGGAATGGAACCTCAGAGATGATCTCAATCCAACCCTCTGCCATGGGCAGGGACACCTTCCACTAGCCCAGGTTGCTCCAAGCCCCGTCCAACCTGGTCTTGGACACTTCCAGGGATGGGGCAGCCACAGCTTCTCTGGGCAACCTGTGCCAGGGCCTCACTGGCCTTTCACAAGAATCTCTTGTGAACTCCAACAATAGAATCTAAACCCACCCACCAAGCAACCACATCACCAAAACATCTCACACACAACAAAGGCAACAAAGCATGCTCTGGATAACCCAGGTTGATTGTTCCCAATGGATGTTAGCAAGGGGGAATGGCTTCACACTGGCAAAGAGTAGGGTTAGATGGGATATTGGGAAGAAATTCCTGGCTGTGAGGGTGGGGAGGACCTGGCACAGGTTGCCCAGAGAAGCTGTGGCTGTCCCATCCCTGGAAGTGTCCAAGGCCAGGTTGGACGGGACGTGGAGCAACCTGGGCTAGTGGGAGGTGTCCCTGCCCATGGCAGGGGGTGGAATGAGAGGAGTTTCAAGCTCCCTTCCAACCCAGCCATCCTATGATCTTATATGAAGTCCTGTAAAGAAAATCAGTGCCCTGGTGGCAGGTCATTAAACTACTGACTCAGAAAGAGTATGATTTCAGTTTTTCCATCTGACCTGTGTCTGAAACTTGGCATTGTGAGGCAGGTTTGATCCCAGGCACTTAAGTCCATCCTTTTTTTTTCACCCACTTTCTTCTGCAAGCAGTTTCTGTACCCTTACTTTAACCTATCCATAACTGTTATGAGAAGACAGGCTGAATGTGTAAGTATTTACATCTGCTTGTTTAAACAAATAAGCAATTAGAAAAAATATATCCAAACTCAAAAGTATGCCTGGAGTATGCACGGCAGTAGCTGGCTATAGCTGTAAATATTAATACATTCATTTTTAATTCTCCAAATAAGCACTGTAGACTTGCATTTACAATACTATCTTTAATTTTAGACTTTAACTGTAATGGATTTATGGAGACTCACAAAACTTCTTTCCTCTAACAGCTTTTATGTGTGAGGTTAAATTCTTTTCTTCCTTTTCTTTTTTTTGATTGCAAATGCCATGACCGCCCATGATCCTGCACAGAACGCTTCTCATGTATTTCATGACAAGTGTAACAATGCAAACTGCCAGTTCTGCTGCACTCTGGAGTCACAGGAGTACACCAAAGGAATTCCATATGTGCTACCTCCAGTGTTTCACTGTGATTGAAGTGTTACCCAGCTCTGAAATACTGATAGCCTTGAGAGGTCATGTCAGTGATAAAAGTATGAGCTACAGTTTTCTGTATCCTTTAGGACAAAAAAAAAAACCAACCACAAAAAAGCATGGAATCATTATGCAGGAATAAATTAACAAGGATCATTACTCTCTATTGATTCATTTATTTACCACCAGCATTCCAAATCGCACTCCTTTGCTAACTGCAATAGTCATAGTTTGTTTCCTATCCCCCTCCCACTGTTAAGTTACTCAGATCCTCCCTCATGTTTCTAGCAAGTACAAAGAAACATATGCACTTCTGCTCTAATCAGTGGTAAAAATACACTCCCTGTGCAATTACTGAGTTTAACTGCTTGCTGTGTTCTAGGAACTAGAGTCCTCTTGTGCACATGCTGGAGCAGTTAAATTGTATTGCATCAGGTGCTTGTGGTGAATGGTGTCACATCCAGTTGGGCCCAGTCCCATTTAACATCTTCACGGATGATCTGGATGAGGGGATCAAGTAAGTAAGATTGCAGAGGAAACTAAGTTGGGTGGGAGTGTTGATCTGCTGGAGGGCAGGAAGGCTCTGCAGAGGGATCGGGACAGGCTGGATCCATGGGCTGAGGCCAACGGGTTCAACAAGGCCAAGTGCTGAGTCCTGCCCTTGGGTCACCACAACCCCCTGCAGCTCCAGGCTGGGGCAGAGGGGCTGGAAAGATGCCTGGGGGAAAGGCCCTGGAGGTGCTGGTCAGAGGCTGAACATGAGCCCAGGAGGGCAAGAGGCCAAGGGCACCTGAACTGGATTAGGGATGGTGTGGCAGCAGGAGCAGGGCAGTGATGCTACAGCTGAGACTGCACCTCAACTTGGGCCCCTCGAAGATCCCCTCTTGCCTTCATGGCAAGAAAGACATTGAGGGGCTGGAGCATGTCCAGGGAAGGGAACAGAGCTGGGAAGGGGCTGGAGCAGCAGGAGCAGCTGAGGGAGCTCAGCCTGGAGAAAAGGAGGCTCAGGGGGGACCTTCTGGCTCTGCAACCCCCTGACAGGAGGGGGGAGCCGGGGGGGGGGGGGGTCGGGCCCTGCTCCCAGGGAACAAGGGACAGGAGGAGAGGGAACAGCCTCCAGCTGTGCCAGGAGAGGCTCAGGTTGGACAGCAGGAGGAATTTCTCCATGGAAAGGGTGGTCAGGCACTGGTAGGGGCTGCCCAGGGAAGTGGTGGAGTCCCCACCCCTGGAGGTGTCCAAGGAAGGACTGGACGTGGCACTGAGTGCTCTGGGCTGGGGGACAAGGTGGGCATCAGGCATCGAGTGGACTTGGAGATCTTTCCCAACCTCAATGATTCCATGAGTACTCTCCCAGCTTGACACAGCTCCTCACCTGAATCTACAATATTTGACATAGACCCATTTCTCAACAAATTCAAATTTGTGCCACTGTTCTGTAAGAAAAAAATATCCTGAATTTCTGCACAACTGATTCCTGACGCCAGTCTTTTCCTCGAAATTCAAACATTCAGTGGATAACTGAAGGGGAAATACCAGACTCACATCAGTCTATGGGTCTATGTTTTTCAATTCAGCCTAATAGTTCCAAACAGGTCAATTCCACAGCAAACATCTTGAATTTCTCTGTGGAACTCTTGAAAAAATTAGAGGATGTCAATGTTTTTGTTTTGTTTTAAGCACAACAAACTTGTTCTGTGGAAAGGTTCTTGGCATTCGGAATGAGTTATGGGACTTGGAGAGAGAGCTGAGCTTGGCAGAGTGATAAGCTGAGTGACTGGCAATAATAGATTAAAAAGTGTAGGAAAAATATGATTTGAACTAGACTTGAGAAGCACTTGAAGACAGTCATGAAGTATGAATATTAAATCAGGGAGGTGAAGGAAACAGCCTGGCTCTTTCCTAGAAGACAAGATAGGGCACAGAAAAGTTTGAACTTTCTGAAAGACACCTACAGATGAGAGGGAAACATGTCACACAGGCTTGGCCAGAAGGCAGCCTCCATGGAGCAAAAAGCCTATTAAATTCAGATAAAACATTCACAACAACATGGAGTTGGTCACTGATACCTCCTAAAAATCATGAAAAAGTCCTGAAGTGAAGAATCCCCTTAACGGTTCCTTCTCTTGAGGTGTTTTCTAATGTTGGTGAGAAAAATTACATTTTATACTGATCACAAATTTGTCTGTATTTGCAAATATTTAAAAAATACCCCGCTGCACTAACTATCAAGACTATTAACTGTTTAGAAGGCTTTAAAGTGCCAGGTTTTTATTCACATTATTTTTAGAGACAATAGTTTTTGGCATGAAATCCCAGACAGCAAAAACACTCCCTCTCTCATCTGAAGTCAAATGCTGTGTCACCATAAATTGATCCAAATCAACTACTCCAGAAAAAAAAAAAAAACTAGCCAGCTGCAATAGATATAAAAATAAATGTGGGGTGGGTATTCTGGCATTTCCTCTCAGTCTGAAGGGAAGCAATTTCAGGGAAAACACAGAAGTTGAAAAATCCTGTATAAACTTTAATGGAGACAGTTAAACTTCTTTTCACATCTGTGAAATACATTCAACAAATTACTCCATTCATTTACATGATAAATGAGGACTTATATGCAAGTTCTTTATTACATCCAGCAAGGAAGAATATAGCTTTTACATGCTTCTGCAGTTGTTATTGTTTTCCCTTCCCTTTATTCTGATGCTTAGTGTCCATATTTTCAGTGGGAAAATGTGACAGCTATTGTATGCCAAGAAACTGATAATTAGTGTTATATGACTGTCTTTATGTTGGCATGGCTTTTCTAAACTCATTTTCACACAATTACCTATTCCACTCTTATATGGCCTCTTTCAAAATGAAACTTTTTCATTTAAGCAAAGGAGTAAAAAGATTTTTTCCAATTTTTAAGACTTACACATTTGAAAAAGACTGCAATAAAGTCAGACCAGACAGATTTAGTTCTTGCTTTCTGATGGACCAGAAACGAGAAACCTGGATGCAGATAAGTATCCTAAACTAAGTATAAACCTAAATTTCCAAAGACTTATCTCAGCTTCAGCTTCGTAATATTTTTAAAGACTATATAAGCAAAGGAAAAATATTCTAAACCCGTTGGAAAATTGGACACGACTCTTTGCAGAGTATCTAACAACCAGCAAAGTGATAACTCACCAATTATTCTTTACTTTCCCAGTCAGAAATAGCTGGAGACACCTGATGCAGTCATACAAGGGAGTGGAGGTGCAGTTTTACACCAGCTGAGGGTGTCATTCAAAGCAACCCCACAAGGCACTTTAAGGGCTGGATTAACCAGGTAGAATGTGCAAATTTCAAAGCCTGAAATCTCTGACTAGGTTTAAGCACAACTGAATTCCACACGTACCTACAACTTTTAAAGAGCAGGTTCCCAGGTGTTTATCTCAATAAAATGTCATTTTAAAAAGATTACTGTTGATGGTACACACACCCAGGAACACACACCGAGGCAAGAGGCAGCAATGAGCCGACACAAACCAAAACAAACCAAAAGCTGGAGGAGCACTAGGACAAGTCTCAGGAGCACATCCACTCTCTTGTGTTCAGAGGCCAGCAGTAGAGACTTACAGACAAGGTGTCCTTCACTTCTCCCAGAGTCTCAGAGCTTGTTCTATTCTTCAAATAATCTGTGTCCGCCCTATGTCCCCTGAATGCAGCACTAACCCAGAACAGTCAGGTACAATATCCTCATCCTGACTTCACAGAATACCCTGAGCTGGAAGGGACCCACAAGGATCATCCAGTCCAACTCCTGGCCCTGCACAGACACCCAAACAATCCTACCCTGTCCCTCAGAGTGTTGTCCAAACCCTCCTGGAGCTCTGGCAGCCTTGGGGCTGTGCCCACAGCCCTGGGGAGCCTGGGCAGTGCCCCACCAGCCTCTGGGGGAAGAACCTTTGCCTGAGATCCAACCTGAGCCTGTCCTGACACAGCTCCAACCATTCCCTGGCTGCTGTCCCTGGTCACAGAGCAAAGATGGAACTGCCCCTCAGGAGGAAGGTACAGGCTGTGATTTGGAATGAGCTCAGTCTAGGTCCCACTTCTTAATCGAGTACCACAGCAATTAGGCTGTTGAACATGGGGGTGGATCTTTGAAACAGATTTTACACTGGTGTCTCTCACACAAGAAAGGACTGATGATACCAACCATTCTTCCAGACTAATTCACCTTTGCTTAAGGGATTATGACACAAGGCTGCTTGCAAGAAACAAATCATTCCCCTTTAAGCTCTGTCTATAAAACGTTTAAACACAAAATTTTAAAATCTTTTCATTATTTATTTTTAGAAGTGCAAACTCTATTAACTGCTCTATATGGAACTGCCTTAAACTACCCTGTAGCTGGGCTTGTGTCCTGGTTTCAGCTGGGATAGAGTTAATTTTTTTCCTAGTAGCTGGTCCAGTGCAGTGCTTTTTGGATTGACCATGAGAATAATGTTGGTGTGCTCATTGCTGAGTAGCTCTCACCCCAAGTCCAGGTGTTTCAGTGTCCCACACTCTGCCACCAAGGATCTGTACAAGAAGCTGTGAGGGAGCATGGCCAGGACAGCTGCCCTGAACAGGGTCAGGGATACTCAGCTGTCCAGAGGGATATTCCAGAACACAGAACACCATGCCCAGTATATAAACTGGAGGAGGTGGTTGGGAGGGATCAATCACTGCTGGGCATCAGTCAGCTGGTGCTGAACAATTGTTTTGGGCATCAGCTGTTTTTCTTGGGGTTTATTTCTCTCTCTTTTTTCTGTTGTTTCCATTTTCATTGTATTATTATTACATTTTGCTTTATTTTGATTATTAAACTGTTTTTCTCTCAATCCATGGGCTTTATTTTCTTTCCAATTCTCCCTCCATCCCAATGGGCAGGGGGATGAACAAGAGGCTGTATAGTACTTAGTTGCTGGCTGGGTTTAAACCACATCTTTCACATGCAACCCTAAAGTTACTTCACTTTTAAAAGATGACTAATGAGTCAGTTATGCTGAATTTTCTCCCTCTCTTCCTCTCCATCCCTCCTCCTCTACTCCCTCCCTCCACAGTCTACTTCATTTTCCCCCTCTCCCAACTCAGTGCTGTTCTCACACTGACTAATAGAAAAGAGATTCTGAGTGTTACTTGGAGTTTCAAATGCTACCTGTTGTTTTTTTTTAAATGTTACAGAGTCAAAACCTAAAGCATGGAAGCACATTGCAGTGACTCCAGTGCATTTGCATGCTCTGGTACAAGTCCCAACAAGGCCTTTGCAGTGTTATTTTCTTCCTTGCACCCATAAATCTGTACCACACTTCCCAGCCTCAGGAAGAGGGGTTTGGCCCAGAGGGATTGGACCGTCTCCTGAAAACACTGCTGATGTTTATTCCAATATTTTGATAACGAACAAAACATGCATTTTCAACTTTTTGGATGATGATTCTACCTATTGAACTACAAAATTGCCTAACTGGAGAATTTGTTGACAGGTGGACACTGGTACTCATTCCTCTATAAGCCATTAATAGAAAGAACCCATAACTGAACTTTTAGAAGGCTAATCAGCAGGGCTCAGCCAGAGAATATCTACTGAAATGAGCTGTACTGGGAGGTTAGGTGGAACAATTAACGGATTCCAGAGTTTGAATTAAATTTTGCACGATGGGCCCTGCGCTGCTCAAAGCCTGATGCATTTAGGACACATACAGAAGGAGAACTCTGCATACCAAGAGAGCTTTAAGCACTACACAGTAGATGATCCTGAGATTTCTACACAAGTTTCTGTGATCCTTTAGTGAATCTGGTCCACAGACACTGAAATTCTGCTCCTGCATCACTTTAGGCACAAGAGCACAAAGGTACCTTTTCAAATTCAAAACTTCATGATGTCATCCAAAGGACATTTGGAAATTTGTATTATCTACTACAGAGAACACAGAACCCTCTACTTCAATGCATTGCTTCTGCATGACAGGCCAAACAATCCTAATAGTATGTGATATGGTTATCTTTTCAAGTTCTCTTTCCTATAAAGTACCTTAACATGGTCCAACTCATGTAAGTCAATTGGACATCTTACAGTAAATTAAAACATGGTTAAAAATAAGATCTCACTTAATATTTTTTAATGGTTGCTACTGAATAGAGCTTTCTTCATCATGACCAGGTTGAAATCAGTATTTGAATTAATTATGAGTCATATAAATTAGACATAAGAGACGTCTAAAGCTAATTAGAGTCTGAGAGTTTTAATTTGATGTCTGTCTTGGTGTAATATGGATTAAATTAATAAAATTAAGACTGCATCATTATAAATTTCCACTTTCATAGTTCCATAAGGTTTACAATTACATGCCATATTTGAATGATAATTGAATGAAACAATCGTTATGTCCATGTCTGCTTTCCTTCAGACTTAAAAATAATAGCCCCTGTTTTCTTTTGTTCACAGAAGTCATAGCTGCTGCAGTGATCCCAATCCAAAGAGCAGTGTACACCAAGGAATTATCAATCCAGGCACCTGAGGAAGAGCAGGCCTGTGCTGCACTGTGCATATCCCCTGGCAGGTTCACTGTGGTGCAGGAGACTCTAAATGCAGCTCCCAGCAATAACACAACCCCCAGCTTTTGCCATTATATCAAACTTCAGCAGCAAGCCCTTATGTGATCATCACTGTTGTGTGAAAGGACAAATAATGAATGAGTTTTTTCCTTTCAACAAAACCCACGGCAGATCTCTGAAGACCAAAAAGGCAGGTCCCCTTCACGGTCAGGATCTGCCCAGAATGCTGTGCCCTGAGGAAAGACTTGTTCAGTGCTGCACAGATCAGGTACAGGGATGAGGTATAATCTCTACTATTTTTTTTTTACAGCTTTAGCTGCAACAAACAGCATTTTGAATAACATATTTCTTACTGGAAATGTTTCATACCACCTTCTGGAATGAAACAGCTACTGAGTTGTATTTCAGAGAATCACAGAATGGTTTGGGTCAGAAGGTACCTTAAAGCTCATCTCATCCCACCCCCTACCACGGGCAGGGACACCTTCCACCAGCCCAGGTTGCTCCAAGCCCGTCCAACCTGACCTTGGACACTTGTAGGGATCCAGGGGCAACCACAGCTTCTCTGGGCAACCTATGCCAGGGTCTCCCCATCCTCACAGGGAAGGATTGCCTCCTAGTATCTAATCTAAACCCACTCTCTGCCTGTTTGAAGCCATTCCCCCTTGTCCTGTCACTCCAGTTCCTGATGAACAATCCCCCTCCAGTCCCCTATAGCCCCTTCAGATCCCAGAGGGTGCTGTGAGCTCTCCAACACAACCTTCTCTTCTCCAGGCTGAACAGCCCCAACTCTCTCAGCCTGTCTCCCTGTGGGAGATACTCCATCCCTCTGGACTCTCTCCAGCAGCTCCATGTCCCTCCTGTGCTGTTCCCCAGGGCTGCAGCAGCTCTGCAGGGGGGTCTCACCTGAGGGGCAGAGGGGCAGAATCCCCCCCACACTGTGGGATCAGCCCAGAAGACAATCAATATACCCAACGGTGCTTTTGAACCAGCATTTCTGAGAAGGACAACTTGGAATTACAGGAAATATGTAAGAATTCTAGCTAAGCAAAAAGAAGCTCCAGGTTAATTCCAGAGCATTCAGCACTAAGGACAGTGCAAATTCATTAATTTATATCCACTAAGAAAGTTCTCCTTTGCCCCCAGTTGATGAGTTCTGTGTGCAAACTGTGTCACACTATCACTGAAACTATAGATTATGTACCATTTGATGTCCTTGCAAGATGGTGGGACATCAAAAAACCTGACACATTAAACATAACAGTTTCTGATATCATACACAAATAGATATTATCCTCTACTTTCAACTATACACATCACATAGTTAGCTCTGATTTGAAACAAAACTTCAGGATATTCTGTAGAAAACGTACTTGACGTGAAGAAAACACTTATTTTACTTTTAAATGGGGACATAACATCTGTGACAAAGGATCATAATCTTGGCTCAAAGATTTGCTTTTGACATTTGTATTTTCACAGGCAATTAAAATTTAATTTGGCCTATGATGAAAAACAAATCCTTTTATCCCATAGTTGCAGTCACAAGGGGAATATATTGCATTAGAAAGCAGCACTGTAGCTTAAGGTTTCATATTTGACATTTGTGACATCGTGAAAAAAAAATAATAGACAGGAAAGTTTATGCACATACATATCATCCTTATACTTTCCCACTTATTAACTAAATTTGATGTCACTGCTATTTTAATCTACAGACTATCAATTCAGATTTTAAGCAGTGTTTAAAGTGAGGGCTACCTGTACATCTAAAAGTCTAGTGTCTTATTATACAACTAAATATAAAAAAACATTGCTGGAAGCAGTGGATAAGTGATAAATACAGAAGACAATATTAGTTCATGTTCCAAAAGATGCTAAACAATAACATCTCTGCAGTTGCTGTTCCTTATCCTTGTTGAACATTCTTCTATATTGGACAGGTTTAAATCTTTTTTCTCCCAGTTAGAACTTACAAACCCACAAAAATAACATGAGGCAGTTATTTCCTTTTTTGCTATGAACCAGAACAGCACCAGAAATTTTTTAGTAATGAACATCTCCAGCAATTTGTGAGAAGAACAGTCAGTTTCATCTCCATGGAACTCTTCATTTTTATGATTCTGTGACTCTCACACACAATCGACAGAGTGGACACATCAGAGAGCAACAACAATCTGACTGAGGTTCATGTTAAAAACAATGCTCCTCAAGAGGTCCAGAGAACAACATAGAAAAATGGGGGCTAAAATCTGTATATAGAAATCCTATCAGTATTTACACCATAAGCCATTTCTAGTTTAAATAATTGGCATTTTCTTCTTTGCTGTTTATATTTTTAACCATCACTTACAAAAGAAACCTGCAGGTTTCAGGCACACGCTCCAAGAAAAAAAAAAATCAGTTATGGGCTGGACTATCCCCACGCTCAAATCCCAGCTAAAACCTGCCACAGGTTAGCATTCTGTGCTCTCCTGAAAACACTCACAATAACTCAGACTCATTTTTGGGGAGACAGAATCCTCCAATACTTCAGAGATGATCTGCTGCACCTTCCCCACCAATCCAAGCCTGATTCCCTCCCGGGGTACAGCCATGTCTGGCACAAAGAAGGTAAAGAGTTGAGAATGGATTAGCCTTCCAAAGACACCTTTTTATTGGCTCTGCAGTTTGTTTGATGTTCCTTATGAGTGGATCTCGATTAGGTCTGATTCTCCTGGGCTCTTCCAAATGTCAGCTCAGCACCCGGGTGGTCCTTTGACCGCTTTGTGGGGCCATTTCTGGAGCAGTTGATTTGCAGTGGGGTTGCAAGTCATGTGTGCAACTCAGATCCGTGCACTTTATGTCCAGTGCACCCCAGGTTAATCAGAAATGTTAGTGAGTTTAATCACTCAGAACTCATTTGGTACCGATACGGATGCCACCTGTAATTCCATATATAACCTATTGTAATTTAACATTAATTAATGCCCATTTATACAACAGCGTTGCCGTAAATCTCAAGAGTGATGTACTCTGAGATAAAACACATTTGAAATCACAGGTCCAAACACAATCACTGCATTATTTTAAAATATAACAATTTGGGATATTTTTCTTACTATACCATATAAAAATGGTATAAAGTGATAATTGGCAAAGAATTTATTGAGCTCTGAAAAGGATATAAAATGTAAACAGTAATCTATTCTTATACATGGATGACAGGAGAGAATCATATCTGTTCTTATCACTCTGCTGCAATAGGCAAAGCAGCTAAATTCTCCATAATAATCACAGAGAAACAGCCATATTCATGTTAAAATAAAAGTATTTTTCCTTATGTAAAATGCTATTAGCCATATTTGAAGGCATTATGTTCTGATATTTTTCCATTTCACTAAATGACAGCCATTAAATGCAATGGCAACTGCGTGACAGGGATATTTTTTATTACTTCAAAAGGAAGAAAAGGATTAAAATGAGTTTATTCAAAAGTGTGATTTGTCAATTTTTTCTTATCAAGGGCTGTGTGGGACAGCTTTAAACCTAAACACTGTGATCTGACCTCCTATTTGAATAAGTTAATGTGATCCAGTGTTCTTAGAAAAGTAGTGAAACCTATCTTTTATATGCAGAAGTCCCAGGAGGAATCTGTGCTTTTACACGGTCAGCTGCAAGGTGCCATTTCCTTTTCATCGTTGCTGCTTTTATCATATTGTACTTCTTGACAGCTTAGAGGTTCTTTTTAGAATCTGGTGGATGAGCAACTATATAGAGACATTTTTTTTTGTGTGAAGGATTTCTTTGCAGCCTCCAAGGCTTTACAGTCCAACAGAATTCCGCTGCCAGAAATCCCTCTCTCATATTCAAGAGGGACTAATCACCATATTTGATAGAGCAAGCATCTTACCTAAACATCAAATGGAACTATAAATTACGACCTTAGAGCATTAAAGAAGGATTTTACACACATGAGGTTCTTGCATTATACATCCTAGGAACTGTAGTGAAAATCATTTCATATACGTACATCCATAGAGAGAGGCAACGTCTGGCTGGACAAAATACTGCTCATTAGGGATTTTCTTGGAAGGATTATCCTCCTTCCAGCAGCTGGTTCCCATAGGAGATCCTATACAGCACATAGCTGATTTTTTTCAGTGCTCTCTGCACATATTTTCCCAACTGCTTACACTAATTTACATTTGAAAGCATTTATATAAAAAGCCATGGTAATTTAAAGACCAGTACATTAATCAGAAAAATTCAATCCAAAAGTATACATGAGTTTAGCATCTTTTGTATACTGATATTTTAAAGCTTCTGCATCTCTTGCCTGACTTCTTGTAGAAGCTTATTGCTTTCAGAGTAGAAAATTCTCAAGGCTTCAAAACAGGAACTAAAAGTTATGCAAGCCAAAGTCCTCAGCCAAACTGGAACCACTCTGTGGGCTTCGACAGAACAAAGCTAGTTTCTAGTGGCTGCAAATGTCATTGAGCTGAAAGCTCACAAATCAAATAATTACACAGACGAATATTGGAATTAGGCCCTAAAGAGCAACCTGAGACAGAAACCCTGGAAGTTTAGTCTCTCAAACCAGACTATTCAGTTACATGTAAAACTCTTTTCTGTAATAGTTTTAACACCGCATAATGCAAATGGTTTTTCAGTCCGTAAGCCAAGCAGGTATTTTGATATAGAAGTATGCTGGTAAAAAGAAGTACTACAATTATCTCAAATAATACTAAAATTATCTCAAATAATTAAAAACTAGAATGGAATTACAACAGAAATCCTAATGGGCCATATCTTTACCCATTTCTGCTGTTAATTTGCCATTACACATTGCAAAATGATTATGGTATCAACAACAGACACTCTCCTTGAACATCTTTCCTACTCAAGACTGCAAATTAATATTTTATACTCAGGTTCTATCTAAAAATATTGCTTATTTCTAAGTCTAGGACAGATATTTGGTAACTGAGAACAGTTCCACCAAATTCAGTTTAGCTAATTTGCTTTGAACCAGAGAAGAATTGCACAATTCTTAAATTCTCCTATTAAAAATAGAAAAGGGCATGGAAATTATGAAAACACAAGCGTTAAGATGCACCATTATTACACATGTGATATGGTTTGAAGCTGGTTCCCTGCCAAGTCTCCAAACCTTACCACCAGAAGTCCCCCTCCCCCCCCCAAACCTCAGGGAGAAGAGGGAGAAAAAACAACCAACTAAGAAAACCCAAAACAAGAGAGACAGCTAAAGTGATATATATAAATATATTTACACTTATGTTACAATTTAAATATATACAATTTAAAATATATACAATTTCACAAGGGAAGGGGAAGGGGGAAGGGAAAGGGAACAAAACCAAAATATAATATATATATATATTTCCCAATCTGTAGCCTGAGATCTAGTAACTAAAGGGTTAGCAAAGAAAAATATCCCACCACTCTCCTTGGGACAACCGAGAGTCGCTCCGGGACAATCACCGGCAACCTCCGCCTCCCAAGGTCGACAAGGCCTCACCAGGCCTCGCTCCCAACACGGCAGACTCAACAGCAGGGAACCTGCACCTCCAAGCCGCCGGAAGGAAAGAGAGTGAAGGCCTCTCCTCCTTTCTTCTTATAATCTGGCTTACGTAAAAATCGTAGGGAATACTGGGTAAATCTGGACCCTTCCTTGGTTACAAACTGGTCACCGAGGAAGGCCTAGCCCAAACCACCACAACATGATAAGTGATTCCTTTTCTGTGTGAGTTTGCCTTGGTCCCATGTGCAAAGGGACATTTCAAACAACAAACCCACAGTCATTCCGAGGCAAACACTTCCAGGCATTCCAGTTCCTGCACTACAACCACGTTTCCACATCTCCCTGTTTCCTGAGTTTGCTATGAAAACCAGACACGAAGGGGTCAATGGAGTAAAGGCAGCCTTTGTCTAGGGATTGTCAGAGAAAAGCTTTCAAGCACACTTGGCTTTACCATTTGTCTCAATTCCTGACCACACTTGGTGTTTACAATAAAGCTCTTAGCTTGCTGAAGCCTTTCTGACTAGTTTATTCTGGATGGGTTTTTTTACATTTCATGTTTTTGGTTTGAACATGGATGCACAAAACTCAGCAGCTGATCTCAGGTTTAATGCACGCAGTGACATAAAACAACGTAATCAGACTGTTTGAGATAACAAAAAACATGATCCGAGCACGTGAATTCTTTGCTAATCAAAAGTAAACCATAGATTAGTGGAGACATCCAATTAAACAGCCTTACTGAACATTTAAAAAATTAAAAAGCTTAAAATATGCAGTCATCTGACAAGAGATACAGTAACTAATTGATGCAAAGGGGAATTTCATAAAGACTTTTTTTAGCAGGTAATTTAAAGTAAAAAGAAACTTACTGCCAATTTTTTCCTAGTGTACACCTATTCTTATCCTTTATTCTGTACTTGAACAAGAAAAATATCTTGATCAACTAGAGGAAAAGACTTTCCAACTGTCAAAGCTTTGCATGGATTTGGAGGCTAGTGTTTTCCCCTGCCAAAGAGATGTCCGTGTATGTGCACCTACACAAGTACAGGGGCAGGATGAAGTTGTTCCTTAGGGTTCCCTCCTTAAGTGATTCTGTCAGTGAAAAGTCAAGTAATATTTTACAGATTACTACACCACACAATACCAATGAGGTTGATCAAAGGGATGGAGTAGATCTGCTGGGAGGAAAGGTTGAGAGAGTTGGGATTGTTCAGCCTGGAGAAGGGAAGCTTTGGGATGACCTGATTGTGGCCTGAAGGGAGCCTGCAGGAAAGATGGAGAGAGACTTTGGACAAGGGTCTGGAGTGACAGGACAAGGGGGAATGGCTTCAAACTAACAAAGAGTAGGTTTAAATTAGATACCAGGAGGAAATTGTTCCCTGTGAGGGTGGGGAGGCCCTGGCACAGGTTGCCCAGAGAAACTGTGGCTGCCCCTGGATCCCTGGAAGTGTCCAAGACCAGGTTGGATGGGGCTTGGAACAACCTGGGCTGGTGGGAGGTGTCCCTGCCCATGGCAGAGGGTGGAAAGAGATGAGCTTCAAGGTCCCCTCCAACCCAAACCATACTATGATCATAATTTTTTGTGTGTGTAACATGTAATTTTACCATTATCAATATAACACACCTTAAACTACAAATTAGTTTTCCCATACTAAAAAAGGACAGCAGCTTACACTGATGTTTCCATCATTGAAAAGTACTCCTGCTACTGAATTTTTTTTTTGTACAACATAGAAAGGTTGTATTTGAGCAGTTACCAATCACTGTATGGACATAACACAGTGGTTTTGCACAGGTTATTGTCTTCAGTATCAAAAAGCGATGCCAATAACAAGCAATTTAATTGAAGTATTAATATTCTAAGTACTTGTTTATGATATAGAAAATGAGCCAATATAAGTTCTGTAAATACGGTTCAATATTATTAAAGATGAAAATAAAAGCTGTTAAGTGACTTAAAAACAGAATGATGTTGACAGTGACCTTTATATCCATAAGATAACTACAAAACAAATCACCTTTTTTCCACAAGAGTAGCCTTAATTATTAAAATTGATCCATTCATTTCACAACACCACCTATTTTGCAAGTAAATGTGTATTTTATTCCGAATTCTTTTGTCAAAAATTCACATAGATCACTATATATTCTACTCAAAGCAATCTTACTGAACAATATTTGCATCAGTTGTTACCTAAAAGAGTCAAAATTTTTAGGTTCATTTTAATCAAACAGTATCAACCCAGTCAGACCTGTCAGGTTTGATAGCTTTACAGTTTAAGTGAGTAAGATGAACTACTTACTCATTGACTACATCATTTCTAATGCCAATTTGTGTATGTGTTTGGACTTTGCAATTCAGAATGACAGCAGTGCAGCCTGTCCAGAACTAATTGCTGCAAATGTGCCAGATGTTCTAAAAAATCTGGGCATATTCATATTCAGGGTAAATGAAGCAATAATGCAAGAATGCAGAAGTGTGTGATTTAATGGTGTAACCTTTATTTCCAGCATTGTAGGTCAAATAAATATAGTCACAATACAGAGTATTTACTTTCTCTTTAAATTTTTGTCAACATTTATGGATATATATAGATAGATATGTAGATAGATATACTCTAATAAGACTAGACTATAAATTCCAGGGTTTGCTCAAAGGGCACCAAACCCATGGTTAAAAATAAAACCAGTGTCCACGTGTGCATATTCTGGGTGGCAGTAGTAGGGTTGCCCTATTTTTTGTTTATTATAGCCAAGAGCACATATATTAAATGAGAAAAAATTATAACACTCCACAGTCCTTAAGAAATCCCACTGTAACAGGCATATTCAAGTTAGAAATAGGATCTGAAGCTACTCAAGTGCCATCTGAATTCAAGCACTGTGACCTCAATAATAACTACACAGCTGAGGGCTGAACTGAATTTTGTTTCCCCATAGGCTTTGTCACATAAAACATACCAGGAACCTATGAAAAGCTATTAAATATACCCAATATATGTTAGCATCTTAATATTTCTAATGAAGGCAAGTTTTATAAGTATTGTTTTATTTCATTGACATTTATCTAAGAGTGCACATACTGCCTTGGCATGTCACTAAATTCTGAGGGATGAAATTCATACAGGTGTGTTTTATGCCATTTCCTTCCAGTGTTTAAAGGTAAGAAATGACCAATTGCACAGGCATAAGTTCTGTCATCAAACACTGAGTGGAAACTGTGCTTTAGGTTAAATCACAGTTAACTCCCAAGCCAACAGAAGCTCGGTTTTGCTTCCCTTGTCTTCAGTTATCACATGATTAATCACCACCAGTCTTACAGACGTTTACGCTCAAACATTCCTCCACTGCTGTTTTTGATGCAAAGTTAAGGATGAGGGCCAGAAACAACAAAAAATACCATCTACAGGATATTATTGGCTCAAGTCACCCAACACAACCACAGACACCTGCAGGCCAGGGTTGATTTTGGAGATAGGCTCCTTTTATCACGGTCATTAAACGCTTCCAAACCACAGTCTGGTGCAGTTGTTCTATTATTTTTTTGAACACCAACATGTACATGCAAAATATTTACCAACCATTATCACAGAACCTTTGCATCAGTTGCCTTTCAGGGTCTAAACCCACACAAGTGGCAAGACAAATATTCATTTAACACTCACATGGCATTTAATCAGATGCTTTAAACTTATTTCTTTGCAATATTCAGGGGGTATGTGTCACCTTCAGGTATAGAATACCAGATAACCTCCAACAGCTTTTTTCAAGCCCATAGTTGCTTCACAGCATAATATTAAAACTTTATTTTGTCCATAGAGAAGAGTAAATTGCTTGTGAAAATAAAACTAACTCTTCAAAGCTAAAGAGTCAGTTAATTCTTACTGCAGGGACAGAGAGTACAGTGTCAACATCATTTTAAAGGTATTCCTCCAGGAACCATGAAATACATGAAAAAATTTGAGAGCAGATCTGTCAAATATCTATATTTCACAGGGCTAAAAAATCTGGTTTGTAAAATGCCAGCAACAGGTCATGTTTGAAACTGATGTTGACCTGCACCTAAATTTGGTCAGTGTTTCAAAAAAATCCTAATTTGAACATAAACACACCTGAAATCATATCATATACAAGACAAAGTTCAGTAAGTCCCTTACAAGCTTTTAGTGTCCCTCAATTTTTGATACAAGCCACATTTTTTCCAAGAATATATAGTCTATTCCATGCCTTTAATGATATCTAAATATTTCCCTCTCACCACCAGTGAATTAGGTTCTTCTAATAAAAGGAAGGGCATAAAGGCTGATATCTCCATTGTTTGGGGCAGAGAATTACAAAATTACATCAATAAGTAAGTTATGAATAAAATTACACACAGAAATCAAAAAATACACACAGAAATCAAAAAATACACAC
>NW_020884956.1:981264-1061040 GCF_003945725.1 Corapipo altera | reverse complement strand
AATCAAAAAATACACACAGAAATCAAAAAATACACACAGAAATCAAACATTGGCTTTTACTTCTCTGATCAAGTCCTTCAGTGTTTCCCCTCGCTGTTACTTTATTAAAAAAGTATTTTTAGCATTTCACTCTTCCTAAGTGCCTAAAATTCAGAAATTATGACACCAACACCGACTAAACAGAGCAAACCAGTTTCTGGAATTGCTGCTGTGTATTAAAACAGATATTATGTGAAGGACAAGGGCAGTAGGCCCAATCACCATTGGATGAGATGATTTCCAGTGCTGTGGTTCCCACATTGCCTGTGGGTTTGTTCTGAGCAAGGAAGAAATTCCCAAAACACACAGTAACTCCTGCAAACTTTTCTGACAGGCAGAGGCAGTACATAAACATCAAACTGAAGGCTACACAAACTCAAAGAGATCCCACAAGATCACCCATGTATTGGCAAAGGCCAAGTAGCCAGTGAGATTATTTGGGAAGATATCATTATGGAAAAGGAGATGAAGTACTCAGGTGTCTTCTGGCAATGCCATCAGTTACATGCCAACTTTCCCTTAAAATCAAAGCCATGGATTCAAATCCTCCTGGGTTCCCTAAGCAGTGAAGTTGGACAAAGCTCTCAGGCACATGGTGGGATTTTTGGAATTGTTCTGTGCAGGATCAGGAGTTGAACTTGATCCTTGTGGGCCCTTTCTAACTCCATATATTCTATGATTCTATGAAATGAGGGGGAAAGTATGGGGAAGGCCATACTTAAGGATAAGGGAGAATGAAGACTGAGGTTCTGGGAAGTCAGTTTTATCTCAAACAAAAATATCTACAAGCACGTGTTACCATGAGAAGGACTTGGCTTGGGATTCACAAGACAGTGCTAAGGACAAGTAAATGTCTCCCTTGTAAAGGGGCAGGACATGCAGTACAACAGATCTCAAATGCAAAGGTGGTGTTATTAAGGATTATTTCATTAAATTATTTTTCAGCATAGAAAACAAGTTTATAATTTGTATGTGTTTTTTATACTTTATCCTAAAAATAACTTCACGCAGGCATCGATTCAGTGCTTCAGTGACTGATGAAAGAAATCAACTTCTTCACAAAAAATACTGCAGAGAAATTTGGCATTTTAAAAACTTATTACTAATTTTACTTTTCAGCTGAAACATAACACTAATAAGACTGCAGTCAAAGGCTAAGAACATATGTTATTTGATGTTTTAGATGAATCATGCTATGCAGGAGATGTTCCCTAGCCTCGTTTTTAAGAGGATCATCAGTGTGAAAGCTCTTAATACACTGCTTTACTCTGTCAAGACTTCTAATACCTCCAGCCAGACTGCCTGATATGCCTCAAGGTACATCTCCCTTGTTCTCACACCATCCAACACGGACAGCATCGTAATGAGTGCCTGGAAGTGCCATAAGGTGCTCCCTGAGAAACATTTCTCTAAAGTCTGATTATCCCAGGACCCAGGCCCAGCCATCACAGTTAATGATGGCAGCTGGCACAGCACAGTGCCCCGGGCATTCCTCTGCAAGGTCATTCTGCAGCATTTTTATTTCACATCCATGTTTATCATTGCCTTTAAGCACAAATGCAATTGCTTTCTATTGCATCCAGACTTATGTGGCTGCTAAGTCACTAAAAACGTGAAGTCACAAACCACAGCAGTCCTCACACCCACAAGCAACAATTCTGTTCCTCTCTTAAAATTAAAATATCACTTTTAGCTTTTTGTTTTTATGTTACTTAAGCAAAGATCACTCAAAACTGCGCCTCCCTAAAAGGAGTAATTCCCAACCCTAAGAACAAGGGTTTCCAGCCTGACAGTTAAACAGCAGGTTTGGGGGGGGGGGGCTACAGTGGTGGCTTCTCTGCCAAGATGCCAAAAGCTTCTCCCATGTCCAGTAGAGCCAATCCCAGCCAGGTCCAGGACAGACCCACCACTGGCCAAGCTGAGCCCAACCATGACAGTGGCAGCATCTCTGGGGCAAAGTATTTAAGAAGGGAGAAAAAACCCTGCACAATTACAACAGTGAGGATAGATGTGAGAGGAACAGCTCTGCAGACCCCGGGGCAGTGCAGCAGGAGGGGCTCCAGGCACAGGGGCTGAGGTGCAGCCCCTGGGGAGGCAGCTGTGCCCTGCAGCACAGGGGGGTCCTGATGGATCAGAGACTCCCTGCAGCCCCTGGAGAAGCCCCCACTGGAGCAGGGGGTGCCCAAAGGAGGCTGTGACTCTGTGGGCATCCCACACTGGATCAGGCTCCTGGCAAGACCTGTGGGGCCATGGGGAAAGGAGTCCTCTCTGGAACAGGTTTGGTGGCAGGACTAGTGGCCCCATTGGAGCAGCCTGTTCCTGAAGAGTTGACCCCATGGAAAGGGCCCACACTTGGAGCAGCTTGTGAGGAACTGCAGCCTGTGGGAAGGACTCACTTTGGAGAAGTTCATGGAGAACTATCTCCCCTGGGAGGGACCATTCACTGGAGCAGGGAAAGGTGTCATCTCCCTGAGGAGGAAGGAGTGGCAGAGACAACCCATGGTGACCTGACCACAACCCCAATGCCCACGTTCCTGCACAGCTGTACCACAAACAAGGAACTGTGGGACTTCAAGACCTACCTGTGATCCAAGGCTCAAATCCATAAAGACTTGCAATAATACAGTTTGGAGAGAGATGGAAGTGGAGTCACAGTGAGCAGACAGCCAGGACAGTGAAAGTAATGGATAACAGCAATAGCTCCAGTGAGGAATGAGCTGTGGAACTGCACCAGGACAGCACACCCTGCACAACTGGATCATGTCTTGTTAAGAGTAAGTACAGGTTTCTCCATCCCCAAGTATTCAAGGAAACAACTAATATTGCACAAAGCAAAGCCCTGCATGTTTTTAGAAGCAGATGCAAACTCAAGAAGGGGGGCAGGGAAGAAGAGGACTCTCTTTTCTCTTGCTTTTTTGCTCTTATTTGTGTTACATTCCTGTAATATTTTTAAGGTGTTCAAAGACTTGTGGTGAAAAACATACTTCCTGGTCACTTGTCTGTCTAGCAAGACCTATTTTTTCTAAGATTCATGCTGACTGTCCAATAAGAGTGGTCTGAATGTCCTCATAAAACTAAAAAATAGACAAGATAAGGTCTCTTTCTTTTTAGAAGAACCACAGTACATTTCTCTTTGAAGTCCTATTTCTGTTTATCCAAGCCTTCCAGAGCAAAACTCATCCCAAACAAACAGCCACAGCAACCAATTGCAAGGATTTCAATCAGCACAAATGTTTAACAACATGTACTTGCTGCCCCTGGGGCCTTCAGTAAATAGTACAGTGAAATATGTCCCCTCTAAACCAGGAGAGACTTAAAAATACTTCTCAGAAGAAAACAAGATAAAGTACGGATAGAAGTCCTACAAAAGAACTTTAAGCTATTTTGTTCAAACCACAGGAAATCATCAAGATGAAGAGAGAAGGATGTCATTCTCTGGATGCACAGTCTCACTGATTGGTTTATGTGTGTCAAAGCAGCACGGAGAAGAAACAGCACAGAAACCACTGTTTCAACTTCCACACGTGTCCTTGTGCTCTGTGAAAGGATGAGGAGGTTCACAATCATGACAGCACCATGAATGTGTGAGAAAAACAGCCACAGACATTGCTAATGAAACTAAAAAACAGTCAAGTCAGAGGTTGTGTTTGGTCTCTCACTGGTAGCACAGCAAGGTCATTAGAGAAAGCAATATCAAAGCATTTATCTCGCTATTACTTGGACACTTTTCCCCCACACCATCCCTCAGAAGTGTTCTGTTAATTGTCAGGCACTCTGTTTACTCTCAGTTTCAATCTCCTTCTCCCCATACGACAGTTTCTGGAAAATATTTCCTTTTTCACTTCTGACAGCTGTGGAAGTCACCAATCTGCTGCCATGCCTGGTTAAGGATCAGAGTCCAGTGACCAACAATGTGAGTTCAGATGCACTGTGACAGAGAACTTAATCCTCAGGAAAGTACAAAAATATGAAAAGAAAAAGGCTTCTGGACATTTGCTTTAGAAGATGGTGAGAAAAGTAACTTTTTTTAAACTGTTCTTATATGACTCCTACACCTTCTCCTCTTAGGGGGTTAAGCTGGTTCTATTTGAGTCCTATTTTTCATATTTCATGCAAGATGGGCCCAAATTTCTGAGAAAACTGCCCAGTTGTGTCTACTATGAGAAGGAACATAAGCCATGCAAAATAGCAAGTGTATGCAAAGGGAATATTGTTAAGACAGGAGAGTTAACAGCTTAAGGGTTCAAAGGGGAAATGCCAACATCAAAAGCTAGAAAACACTTAAGGGGATTGCACAGGGTGTGAAGAAAACAACCCCCTTTATGCACTAACCATTATTTTAACTTTTATGTTGCATATTTTCAGCTCTGAGAGTCTCTCCAGCAGCAACAGAAAAAAAATGACAAAATGAGGGGGGAAAAAGGAAAGCTCTGATTGAACCTCTGTTCCTACCTACCAGAAGAAAGTCACAGAAATGAAGGCAGAACTCGGATGGTAAATAAATGACACTAAAGTGCTACACATGCACAGAAATACACATTCAGCCGAGTCACTCCAGCAGGATGAGAACATGGGAAGGCGGCACAGCCAAATATTGCCAAGAGCACGTATTGTATTATTACATATATTGTATCATTACATTATTAGTGTATTATAATTAACACATTAATGTTGGTTATTTAGATAACAAAGAAAACAGAACCACTACCACTGCCAGGTTCTTCACCCCCTAAAGCTCTGTCACTGAGTTACAATGGAGTCAAAGTAGTTCTTGTGTTCGAGTGCGAGGAAACACAGTAATTTATCCTCTAAGAATTTGTTTGTCACTTCTTTTTAACATATATTTTTAAAAACAGGCTACTTTAACCCCTAACTGCCCAGATTTGCAGACTGCAGTGTCACTGTGGTTTGTGCACTGTCAAAGTCAACTTCTGGTATCACAAATATTTCAGCAGAAGATACAAACATGTAGCAGTAAAACACAAAAGTAACACTGGGCAAGACTTCATGCAAGCTGTGAAGAAAAGGGTCTAGAGGATCTGCTTCCAGGGATAGCACAGAGCTGGGGAGTTTTTCTGTATGGACAAGGTTGTTTCATTTGGGCATTCCTACCCCAGGATTTGAGAGCAGATGGCAAAAGCCAGTACTTTTTTAGTCCTGCAAAATAATTGAAGCCTGATGCACAAGGAAAATAGGAGAATGCCTAAATTCTAAATTGTTTGACTGACAATTTGGAAAGCCCAATATCCCTAATCAATTAGTATGAATATAGTGGAATAATAATGAGGGACAACAACCCTCCAGCACTGGGGGGTAACTGCCATTGGTAATATAGACATTCAGACAGAAATGAATTAAAAAAGGAAAATAAACTGAGGTCAAGAAATGCTGTGAATTTCCTAGGTATTGAACTGCAAATGCTGCAATTTTTAGATACAAAAACTTCTAAGGCTCTTCCCTCTGAGGCTGTGTTTTATATTGCAAAGTTGGTTTGCCAGGAAAAAAATATGATGTTGTATTAAATACAGGCAAAACTTCACCACTAAGGGAAATGCCATATTTTAGACTATATGTCATTATGTATATTTTTAATTACATATCCAGTTGTGCATTACATTACAGTGAAAACACACAGGTTGCCTCCCTCCACAATCCAGAATCACTGGTTCATTGAAAAACACAATCCCTGGGTTGGGTTTACCTGTGAATTAAGGGTAGAGAGGCCAAAGAGACCCGTAAGGAATGACTAACACCTAAAACTTCCTGACCTGGGTCACTTTAGTGAACTGAAAGGACAGTGGTTTTGTACAAGTAGCTGATCTTTAATCCTGGGATCATTGATAACTTCCTCCCTCACCATCTATTAATGTGAGAATAAGAAAATGAAGAACACCTTTTTCTCTCTACTTAACAGACACATCTCACTGCCTTTAGTAGAACAGAAAAAGCAGAACTTGCAGTGCATTAACAAAGTGCATAAAAGATGCATTTGAAACATGAAAACTAAGAAATGAAGATGTTTTCATCCTTGCTGATGTCAGGTTATGTTTTTCAATAGTAACAGACTAATTCTAACCAATGATTAAGATATTAAAACTTTTGAAAGGCACAATAAAAAAGAAAAAAATATAGTCAGTAAGTATAGCTTCCAAGTGCACATGTACAGGGAATAAAAAGTTTGAATAATAATAATGATAATAATTAGTGCATTTAAAGATCTAGTCAAAGGATACTACATTTTTCTTCTTAGAAAAAAAAACTTGTATTAATTATCCACCTGCCTTTCATTGTATGAAAGCAGCCTACAAACACTGTAAAAACATTTATATGAACTAATAAAGCATTAAATGTTTAAATTGCCTCTTTTTAATTGTGCAGCCTATATTTCCCTTAAATTTATTTATAATGGACCTCAATCCTCTGTGAGTGTTACAAAGAAAAATTTACTTATCATTTCCTATTTTAATGCCATATGCTTTTATTTGTGAACATTTGCTGGGATTGGGTTTTAATCAATAACCAACTGCTGGGTTAAGTTAAAGTAACAAAGTTACAGTAAAGGAGGGTGGGGAATTATGAATATATGATAATACCTTTCCCAACCAAATAACTCACAACACCCCTTATAAAGAAAATAAATCTAGGTGACATACAGATAAACTCCTCAGAATTACTGGAGCTGAGGCAAGTATCACCAGGATCCATTTTAGCACAAGTCAAAATAGTTTCTATTACTCGAAATTACACACAGAAACAGCCCTGAGCTTTGATGAACACAAGTATTTTGATTTTTCAGTTTTAAAAAGTTAACTGGTATTCAAGGCCAGGTTGGACAGGGCTTGGAGCAACCAAGGTGTCCCTGCCCATGGCAGGGGGTGGAATGAGATGATCTTTAAGGGTCCTTCCAACCCAAACCATTCTGGGATTTCTCCAGGCTGCAGAGGATTTCTCTCCTTTTTAGACTTATACTCAAACCTTACAGTAAGTATCCAAAATAATATATTAAAATAATATATTAAAATAAATCTCTTATTTTATCAGCGATGGAATGTTGCATAACCAGGTACAGAGGCATTAAAATGGCACTTCCAGTGACATCACAACCCCTCAGGCTCTTGGAATGACATGGAATGACAGCTCTGGGGCTGTTCCCACATCAATGGGAGCGTGAGAGACACTTCATTGGTACTGTAACAGCTCCAGCGCCCGGAAAGTGAGAGTAATGACTCCTCTGGGGCTGTTATTGTGTCAGAGGAAACATTAATGAGACCCTTCATTGATGTCATAACAGCTCTTACACCAGGATTGTCAGTAAAACCCCAGAAATTTGTCAATAAAAATTATCAAGCTTGAGAAAAAAAAAAAGGATATGGTGCTCAAGGAAAACAGAAACATTCAGGAGACATGTTTGTTTCAGCTTCACTGAAACATGTTTATGCACAAACATACTGCTAAAACCAACAAGCACATCCAGCTCCTCACAGGAAAAGCATCAGAAGGCACAGGTGAAAATAATGCCAAGAACTGCTCCCCATCCTTAAAACCAAAATGAAGGTACTGGCCCTTTATGATTTGTACTTATAATAAACTTTTCCTTTAAGGTACCTCTGTGAAGAATAAGTGTTTTTATTAATGCTTCATAACTTCAAGAAAAGTAATTTATGATTAAGAGTCAAAATAAGTGTTTTCAGTCTGGGGTATTTCATTATTTACTTTAACTCTTTGGCAAATATTTGTTTTAAAAATGTAAGTTCTGCAGTCCTAATCCTTAAAAAAATAATGCTCATGGGAAAAGTGCTAATGTACTGAATTTATTATCTGAGGTCACAAACTAATCATCAATCCATGTGTGATCTGTTAAACTAAAATAAATCCAATTAGATTTCCCCAGTTACACATAACTGACAGAAATTTAGAATTATAATAATACTATAAACCACGAACAAGGGTCTTATTTCTTTGTGGTAAATTTAAAAAAAAATAACTTCGTATTTTGCTCTTTGCAGCCACTTCATGGGTTCAATTTTTTCTATTAAGAAAATCCCCTTGAATTGATTGTCCAAGGACTGCTTTAGTGTGTTGTCCAGGACTGCCTGGATCACAGACCTAGTGCTGAAGGTCCATGTTCTATAACCTAGAAAGCCACCAGGAAAAGCTTAGGAAAACTTAATAAATAAATAAATAAACACAAGCCAAAGCAGTAATGGCAACACTCTGCTAATTACAAACAGTGGGGAAGGTCGTCACAGACACACATTGGGATGATGCAATATTGACAAACCAACCTCCCCACATGTCCCAAGCTGGGGAGAGTGGGGTAGGGACTGCAGAAAACCCAGAAATAAATCCATCAAGACATATCTTTTCCCCTACAGCAGAATTGTCCCTGCAAGAGAAGCTCAGGAAATAAAAGAAAAAAAAAAAAAAAAAAAAAACACACCAAAAGTCAACTAACCCAACAAAAACCTCCACTAGTACTAAAGGAATTCGCAGTAAAGATTAGATTAGGAGCCTATTAAGTCTGTGCTCTTATCAAGAAGTTTCACTTGTGGTATCAGGTGGGGTCAAGATGATTCAGGAAAAAAAAAAAGAGAGAAGGAAACCAATTTTTGTTTGTGGAAGCAAGGACTATTTGAGATGCTGAACATGTGTATTGCTCTGAAACTCATTAGGTACAAGAATCCACATATTGAGTAAATCTGATGAGAGCTAAAAGGAAAGAGGAACCCAGAGTTTCTAAACAGGTGTTTAAAAAAAAAAAAAAAAACGAAAACAAAACCAAATAACATGAGAAAACAAACATTTCCTGACACTCTTGGAGGGGATGTGGAAAAGAAGAGCTGCAGCTGACCAGTTCCAGGTATCCTTAATGCACATTTACAGGCACGAGACCAAACAAAATACACAATTGTATGTCTTTCAGTATCTCTGTGACAAATATTTTACTGCAGCTTCTATTACTTATGAAAGAGAGGTACTAAGTGTTTACACTGATGGACCAAGTGAAAAGCTGCTGAAAAACCCATCACCAGTTCAGTAAAGCACATGGGTTCTGTGAAGAATTTAAACATATGCTTGACTTTAACAGCCCCTAAACTTGACAGAAACCACCATGACTTCAGTAGATAACAAAAGCAAAAAACAAGTTCCCTGACAGGGAAGGACCAGGAGCTTTATCTGCAACAAATGCCAACTTCAGCACAGACAAGGCTGAATTTTAACACCTGCCCAAAGCACACAGACACAGCTAATAAAGTCAGCTTTAAAATGCACAGTCAACTATGAATACAGCAGGAACAGTCTTTGAAAAGTGTATTTAAACACCATGGTAAGATCGCTCGGAAGCACAACTTTTCCAACACCAGGTCAGTCAGGAAAGCCCTTGGGGCAGCACAGCAGTGCTTCTCCAAGGAGGGAACATGGCGTTACCAGGGGCAAGGCAGGGCCAGCACTGCCACAGTCAGGAATATCCATGGAATCAACCACAAGGGACACCTCCTTCCTCAAAAAAACCCAACCAAAGAAACCCCAGACCTCATCACCAGACCAGTGAAGAGCCAAATCAAGGTGTGCTTCATCCCCCACATTGCAGTGTCCAGCCTGGAGCCATCCCCATCACTCACCTGCAGTCTGGACACACATTCCCAGGACAAGGTGCTGAGATGAGCTGAGGGACCTCCTGCCCACCACAGCCTGTACCTTCCAGAAGGTTCCAGAGAGAGCTCTGTGAGGTAACTGCTCCAACTGCACCAGCACCACAGGACGAGGGCACCAAGGAGGTTTTCTCCCCCTTTCCTGAGCTGTTTTAAACAGTGCCCAGGAAATGCAGCAGCTTTGTCTCCCACCACTCAGGCAGATGCCCACCCAGGGCAGTTCTTTGTGCCATGGCTCTCACATCTCTGCCGAGGTTACACAGCCCCTGGGGGTTCCTGGCTGAAGGTATTTCCTCGCTTTCCCAGGAGAAACTGCTGAGAGAAAACACCCCCAGGTGCTCCAGATAAGCCCAGAGTGCAATTTGGCAGGGATGGGATGCACCTGTCCCTGTGAGAGTGATGTGCTGCTGTTTTGTGGGAGGCAGGTGCTTCTCGCCCTGCTGCTTGTTAATATTTAAAGTTAGAGCTCTGCTTTGGGGGGTAATCTGTACGTGGGAGTGATTGGGAATCTTGTTGGGTCAAGTGTTTTGTGTTTAATAAAACTCTGGATGTGGATTTATAGACAGGTGTTGCTTTTTTCTAGGAAAAAAAAAAAATCTCAAAACCTAAATTTTTCACTAGAAAAGTTGGACTTTCACAGTAAATATGAAGCCTGTTGGGGACTTGCTCTGCTTAAGTATGAAATGATACACTTTCAAAAGCTCAGGAGCTGTCTGAAAATAGACAAGTTGTTCTCTGTCAGATCCATGTGATATTTAATAGTTTAATGCATTGGCTACTTGAAAATTAGTAAATTGGGAACGAGATAATTGTTTTTATTACTGCTATCATTAATGTTGATGGAATAGAAAGGTTATATTTCTTTTAATGCTGGATTCTTGAATATGCATTGGCTGCTGCTTGTGGAATACAGTTTTATTCTATATTGTTTAGTGTCATAAATGAGGCACTTCACCACCACTGCTCTGCTTTGTATAAATTTTAACTCAACACTCCACTCCAGGGCATTACAACCTACCAGACGTGTGTTATATTTGTTAGAGTATGCCTTGTGTAATATTTAAGTTGTCTTTAGATGTGTGTTTTAAGTAGGTTATTATTTTTATTATTGTTATTTTATTATAAGCATGGCCATAGCTCAGTGGGTTGTATATATAACAAGTGTTATCTTAAGGAAAGAGCCAGGATAGTAATGCAATTGTGTGGCGACAGTGAACTCAGCATGTTATACCAATAACATTTAGTGAATGGGATACCTATAAATCTTTTGGGGATATAGGTCCTGTATTGCAGAAGGTGAAATATACAGTTGCAATTACACACTGGTAAAAATTTCCAGCTTGAAATGTCTCAGTTTCATGTTACAGCACTGCCTGTTTGTCCTGCATCCCTGCTAACACTCAGAATATTGCACCTTGTGAAGTTCTAAATAAAAACTCTTTCTTGTAGCTTTGTAGCTTTCACTCATCTATTTACTACTAGTAGAATATTTTAAAATTAAAAAGCTTCTTATTAATTTGCTTAGGTAGTTAGAACAAGAATCTGCTGAAAGATTTGATTATTTCTTCGTATCATTCCCATCTGATACTTTCATTTTTATCCTGCACTAGTTTCTTGCAGAGTTTTGATCTTTATTTTAGGCTTAGATGGCAACACCTGTGTCCTGTTAATTCAGGGCAGCTCCTTCCTGCTCTTGCAGCAGTTCTTTCCTGACTGTTTATGAATGTACACACATATTAATTTCAGGCACAAAACAAGTTTGTGCACAGTAAGTTAAGCAGGAAAATGATGCAAACACCGGCAGGTTTAGAACTGTCATTCCTTTCTTTGCTGTGCAGTGATGAAGACGTGTAATCTCTGCAGCAAAAGTCTGCGAGGCTCTGCCAGCTGGCTGCCTGCCCCAGCTCCAGGGAATCCAGGGAATAGGAACAAATGAAGCCCAAGCAAATGGCCACCATCTGGGTAAAGCTCAAGTGAGCTTGTCTGGACAAGGCTCCAGGGTCGTGTTGATGGAAAGGACTTTAATGTTAAGATGCATCTGTGAAGGTACAATTGCTCCTTCTGTGAGTCTGGCTGGGCTCAGTGCAGGTGCAGGGAGTTGGCAGGAGCTGTAAACGACCTATAATTTAGAGGTGTTTAAAGGTGCACGTTGTTGAGGTGTGTAAACAGACACCTCTGATGCCCATCTATCAAAACAGCCTTGAAAACAGAAAGACAGCTTTAAAAAGGAGTGAAAAGTGCCTGGAGTAGCCACATAAGTGATCCCTTCTAGAGGGCTAATTCAGACCTGTTGATTCTCTGTTATTTTTCCCAGTACAAACACCAATGCTTTGCTGCAGTTAATCACTTTACATTTGTAGGACTTATAGATTTTTGAACGCAAACCACAAATTTTGCACTTGCAATACCTGCTGAGAAGCATCTGTAGTTTTAGCAGCTGCAATGTAATGCATCATCAAAGGTCTCTTATTTTGAAATCTTGATTCCAGACTTAGTTTTTCTTCTTCTGATTGTTGTTACACAGTATTTCAACCATTTGTGTTGTGACAAGATACAGAAGGATTTGTATTTTTGGATCTCATTCACTAAAAGAGTTAGCTTTCAGAAGTTAGTTAATTATTGTTGAATTTAATCTATTGTGTGACTCTTGGGATGTTCAGTTCCTTTGTCTGTTTTATTTTACTCCAGTCTGTGCCTGATGGTGAGTGTCCCTTTGGAGAAACCACTTAGTACATCTGTGTATCCCCTGTAAATTTGGGAATCCTGAGTCTGTAGCTGCCGTTCTGAGTCCTTGGATGATATTTTTGTTACTTGACTGACAATGTTTTCTCCATACAAAGCCATTAGTCTTGTAATAGATGCTCACTAACATGAATATTTTTCATTTGTAATTTTGTCTTTATGCATTTATATGTTTCATATACAGTGATGCACATTTCCAAAAAAAAAAATCCCCAAAACTTCATCTGTATAATGTTGAAAATTCATAAACCTACACACAGTGATGACCACTGCAAGACAATGTTGCCAATTATAGGTGATCCAAGCATAACAGACCTACCTAAAAACACGAAAGAACTTCAATTCCTAGTTCACAGCTTCAGGTTAGTTTCTTTGGCAGATTCTGACAGCACAGTGACAACCACAATCAGCACTGCAATTTCCAGCCCCTGTCACACACATCCAATGCCAGGTGGATTTCTATTCATGCTTTTTCCTTATTTGTACAGGACTTTATACCTGTACTGAAACTTATTCCTGTATGTCTGTCCAGGAGGAAGAGAGAACAGTCTGTTTCTACCAGGCACTATTAAATTTTCCAACCCCCACTGCCTCAGCCAGACTTGCAATTATTGACCCTTTATGTCACAGAACTGAGACCCAAGTGGGGATTCTCATGGCTCATAAACAGCGACTCTTCCAGCTGAAATCCAGGGATCATCTTCCCGAGGAGCCAGTGGGAGCTGTGCTGAGCTGCTCGGCTGGAAGCCACTCTGCATCTGGGAGAGACTGATGTGAAATCATTCCTTCCAGGGCAGCTGGGGTGAAGAATTTGTTTGGGAATTAAGCAGATGCCCCTCAAAACTATGCACTGCCTTTTAGAATCCAGTTGCCATAACAACTGTACGGTACTTTTGCTCTCAAACAAAGCACTTTTTTGGTGTGTATTAGGAAGCTTGCACTCCAGGAGAGCAGCTGATTTACTTTCCCTGAGGAGACACCATATGACTTGCAAAATGTCAGGGAGTGAGGAATACAAACTGGAGCTATAAAACCACATTAGAAATAAAACAGTTTATACCCTCTCTGGGTTCTTAACTCTTTTCTTTTTTTTTTTCTCAATAAATGGGAAGATTAAGTCAAAATGTACCACTGACAGCACCAAGGCAATGGCTCTGAGAGATTTTGAGTTATGAAAGGGTTGAATGTCAGGCCCTGAAACCTCTGACAAAGTAGGTTTAGATTGGATATTGGGAAGAAATTCTTCCCTGTGAGGGTGGTGAGACCTTGGCACAGGTTGCCCAGGGAAGCTGTGGCAAGTGTTCAAGGCCAGGCTGAATGGAGATCTGAGCAACCTGGTTTAGTGGAGGGAAAAATATTACAGGAAAAGTTTTCCCATGGAGAATAAATCAAACACCTGCCTATTCAACTGGTTAAAACTGC
Source organism: Corapipo altera (assembly GCF_003945725.1). Taxonomy (NCBI): domain Eukaryota; kingdom Metazoa; phylum Chordata; class Aves; order Passeriformes; family Pipridae; genus Corapipo; species Corapipo altera. The sequence goes on along the minus strand of NW_020884956.1, from coordinate 1,047,184 downwards.
AACACTTGATCACTCCTAGACCTGAGAGCCCACTATGTCCCTATGGAAGGGACAGGGACCATGATAACTAGCACTGAAATTAGTACACTGCAGCTTGGAGAACCTCAGTGTGTGAGAGCAGAGGCTGGTGAATAGTTTTTTACATCACCAGTGATATATGTGTTGCCATTTTTTTACATATACAATATAAGCTTGCCCTGCACTTCTTCCTCATTCTCCTTCAGTCATGCTGTTTGCATAATTTCCATTCTTCTTTTGTATTTAGAGTGCCCCTCTTCACTCTGTATCCACTACAGCTTTTTCTTAACCAGGAAAAGTAGATTCCCCACATAGTTTTATTTTGCTGACAAAAAGCAGTAACCACTTTTCTAGAAAGCAAACACTGTCAAACAGCTTTGTCATAGTCTGAGCAGAATTAGGCTTGCATATATTATTTATCAAATAACACACAGAAAGGAAAAAATGCTGCCTGTAGCACTGACCCCACCACCCAAAGGCATGAGGGTGCCTGACTTGCACTGACTGGGAGGTCCTTCCTGGGTCACTGCAGGCTTGAGAAGCTGCAAGTCTGCATTTCTAATAAATTTAATTACCCAGGGATCAGAAGTTAAGTGCTTCTTGTGTTTGCCTCAGCAGCCACTTGGTACTTTGAGTGCATCTTTGCTCCCCCTGTCTGGAGTTGCCCGTGTGAGCAGAAGTGTCAGCAGTGTGTGCACACACCGGGGGGGCAGCACTGACACCAAATACCTGTTTATGCTTTGGGCTCCATTTGTTTCATTGATAGCCATTAAACAGAGCGATTCCATTACTTAGAAGGGCCATTATACTCCTCACACATGCTAATTTAATAATTGTGACTGCCTATGCTTTCATATTAATTCGTTGTTAGGACTTTGCTAAGTCAGGGGCTTAGTCCTTTTCCTCCTGCACGGGATTTTTGGGAGCACAGTGAAAACAAACATTAGCCTGCAGTCTATATTGTGCACTAATCCACCAAATATCCAAACCTAATCACCCCAAAATTCACGTTTCCTTGCATGGAGATGTCTACAGAATTGTATCACTGCAGCAGAGCTACAACATCTGCAGTTCTGTTCTTCTGAGATACTTTCATGTCCAGGACTGGGAGGCACTGAATGGAACATGAGAAAGGGAGGAATGGGTGGGAATCTCTAATCTTCAGGGAGGAAATATCTTGTTGAGTATCACATATGAGCCAAGATCAAAAACTGGGAGTGTGATGGCCTCATGCAGAGACATCATGGTACCGGAGCATTTAAAATTTCAATTTTGTAATTAAAATATTTTGAAAAATATCTGTCATATAATGCTATGTGTTAGAGTAGAGAAACATATATTTAGCAGTTAATAATCTATTCAGATGAATGAGGGCACCAGTAAATAAAGTTTTATTCATTTTTTTAAATCATTTATTCATGATTTTAAAATTTTGGGGGGTTAATTATTACATTTTTTTGAGCGTCTCAAGAATTAAAATTCAGGTGTGTCATCTTTCTGAAGTGAAAAGATGTATTACATTCAGTCTACGAATAAAAATGCCTCTCAGCAATAAACAGCCATCATTACTTCCAGATTGTTTACTATTTCAGTTAATAATGTATGGGATCACAAAAGCCATTAAGGCTCAAAAGACAAAATGTGTTTTGTGGAAATGAAAGGAAAATTCATCAGTATTTTTCGAAACTAAAATTTAGAAACTAAAACTTTGACCCGATTGCAGGTCATCCTTTTCTCGAGGTCACAGACACAAATAGAATTCAGGATTGTGTGAATTGTAAATTGAATATTCTTCTCCAGAAATGCCAGTCACTGGTGGTTTCCACAATGAAATAAGATGGGCATTAGTGTGAAGCAATATCAGTCACATTTTCTTGCCTGCCTGGTGCTTTTCAATATGACCCATGATCCCAAGTAATTTTAGCTCTCCTGTTAATAGGGTAAGAAAAAATATAAAATACCTTTACATTTAAGATTAGTTAGACATATTATCACTCCCCCATTTTGTCTGTAGAGAAAAGAGAAAACAGATTTTACAATTTCAATACATGTGGGGTTTTTCCCTCCTCGCATATCTTAAATGTAAATTACATTTTTATTTTCTTTTTTTGTTTGTTTGTTTGTTTTACATTCTAAAAGAAACAATTTAAGTTCTTTGAACTCAGGAAAAAATAAATTATATTTGGTATCAAACAGTGTCTTGAGAGATAGAGCAGTTGCTATTAAAAATCAAGACAGGTAGCATAAAAAAAGAAGTGTCTGATTGCTTTCTTAGCAATTGCATTGTTTTCTTTCTGGTTTCAGAAAATTGTCTTGAGATTGGATTTTTCCTTACTCCCCCATACAGTAGCATGCAATAGAAAGTAATTTTTTTGTTTCAAATGCATTTTCTTTTTGGTGCTATAGAGGTTTATTACATAACACAAGAGTATTTCACCTTCAGAGCACAAGAAGGGTGTTTTGTTCAAGCACCTTCTGGGCTTAAACAAAACTTTTAGTAGTGAATCACTCACATAAATAATATTTTATATATCCTTTATTTAGATTACAAGGCCATCGAATTTCTTCATATAAAAAACCTGTGTTGGCTGTGTTATGACTCTGGGTGTATTTTAGTACTGAGCACTGTCTTGCTGAGGAAAAAGGAAACATTGCTTTTTTCTTGCATGTATGGCTTTCCAGATGAGTAGCAAGAACCTCTGTTTCAGTTGTGGCTCCTTAGGCTTTTGAGAACTCTGTGCCTGTCAAAAGTGTGGAGCCTCTAGGAACCTCTGTCAGCACAGTTAATTAGGTTTAAAGAAACATAATCAACCTCTGAAATTAGTTAAAAGCAAGTTGATGTGAAAATCCCTTTATTCATCTGCTCAATTTCGAGTGCAGGGGACAATGATTTAAATTTTGCAATAAAAATCTGATTAGGAACCTACACTCCAAGGCATTTCCTCATCTGAGAGCTGGGATAAAATTTTGTGGTGCATAACACTACGTGAGCAAAAACTTGGTCTAGTGGAAGGTGTCCCTGCCCATGGCAGGGGTTGGAATGAGATGATCTTTAAGATCCTTCCAACCCAAACCATTCTGTGATTCCATGTCCCCCTATACCTCATTTGAGTGAGAAAGAAGAGATTTTATCTTTTATCAGTTGATATCTAAAAAGGAAGAGTATAATCCTGGCCATGAACTGGGAGGTCAGAGGTGTTTATGGTTTTAAACAGCAAGATTTTTAGTGTGGTCTTTGACATTGTGGATTAAAGACAGAAATAAATTCTCTAATGACTGTGAGTGCCACTCATTGCTTCAGCAATATCACAAGCTACAAAATAGAATTAATGAGAAGTATTGTCCCACTCCCATAGTTCATTATCTTGTTTAAGAAAGCCCTGATTTTGGCAGTTAAGTGTCATGGTACCTCACATCTCAGTGTGGTAATTAAATATAAGGAAGCTCATTTGTAATGTGATCTGAAACACTCTGAGCTACTGTAACAGCTGAGGTTTTTCTGTTCAAGAACTGGACTCAGCAACTTCTACATTAGTACTAAAAGCATATAATTGTACCATAAAAAAGAAAAACCTCAATACAAGTTACCTAACAAAGGTTAAAAAAATTCCACTAGTCTTCCCTCTCTTATTCCAATGTACCTGCTTATATTTAGGGCATGTCTTCACCTTTTAAAATCATTTTATACCTCGTATCATATCCACCTTAGAGAACAGAGATTTGCCTCCATTCAGGAAGTGTAAAGGCAAATGAACTTTTAAATTTGAAAGTTAAATAAAGAGGTCACTTTTTAGCCGTGTTGTAGCTTTTTGTGCTAATTTACAGCTGATACTGTTGCATCATGTTGGAGGGTGGGTGTGCTGCTTTTTAGCCCTGTTGTTAAGAGTGGCAATCTTAAATCTCATGCAAATAATTTTGAGTTCAAAGAACAGGAATATAGTAACAAAGCTGATCCAGTGACAGGTAGCTGTAGCATTCTTTGTACATTACTCAAGGGAACTTGGTCCTTTAGTGATTTGCAGGTCGTATCATCAATATTTTTGATATTGTTACACCATGAGACCTTTGAAAGGTGTTGCTCACTTTAGGCCATCACTACGTAGTTTAAAATGATACTTATATACAGAAGGAAATTCTTTCTTCCTTTTTTTTTAGTATTAAGACTTCAAGATCCACATTTCTGCTCATTACCACAAAATAAAAGTACTTACAAAGCTTTCTGAAATCACTCTGCTCAAACTGTTTCCAGCTGATGTGTAGAGATTCCTTTTGAATTGCTTCAGCTGTGCTCTGAAATAATAGTGTGAGTTGTCAAAATTACTGACAAAAACAGAGATTGTCTTTATACCTGTGTGTACTTAACATTAACAACAGAAAGGGTGGTCAGGCTGTGGAAGGGGCTGCCCAGGGAGGTTTGGAGTCCCCATCCCTGGAGGTGTCCAAGGAAGGACTGGACGTGGCACTCAGTGCTCTGGGCTGGGGGACAAGGGGGGAATGGGGCACAGGTTCTTTCTGTCCTGTGTGTCTTACTGTGACATTCCATCTGCAGTCCATTACAGTGTATGAAAAGATCAAATGGAGATAATTAATGAATTGCATATCAGTGGATTAGTCCTATAAAGTGAATATTCTAGTACTTTCTTGTTAGGTATTAAGCTCTTTATTGCCTTGGGTATTCATTAGGGCTCAGTGCAGAGACTTTGCTCACACTTCAAGGTTCCAGCTCCTTCCTTTTTCTTACTAAATGTTTTTATTTTTCCAGTTTGTATACAGTGGAAATGAATTTTTAAACAAACAGAAAAAGGAGCTGGACTAAAACCTGCTCACTTGTGAGCCAAGTTCTTGAGGAACTTCTGAACTGTGTGTATTACACTGGGGCACTGGCAAGACAGTGTGATTGATTGACTTAGAAAGGGATGAATGTGGTAAAGTGGAGGTACTTGGCTGGCAAAAAAAAGGAAATGAAATATGAAGCCAGTCACATGTTTGGGTGTGTAACTCTTTAGTAGCTCTCTGCTTGTCAGATTTGGATTAGGACAGTAAATTTGTGCTTCCAAATATACAGATACTTAGATCTGCCTTGCTTCTGCAGCCAGGAGGGACCTTCTGGGCTTTCATAGAATCACAGAATGGTTTGGATTGGAAGGGACTTCAAAGCCCATCCAGTCCCACCCCCTGCCATGGGCAGGGCCACCTTCCACTAGCCCAGGTTGCTCCAAGCCCCGTCCAACCTGGCCTTGGACACTTCCAGGGATCCAGGGGCAGCCACAGCTTCTCTGGGCAACCTGTGCCAGGGCCTCACCACCCTCCCAGGGAAGAATTCCTTCCCAATACCCATCTATCCCTGCCCTCTGTCAGTGGGAAGCCATTCCCCCTTGGCCTGTCACTCCAGGTCCTTCAAAATAGCCTCTCCCCATCTTTCCTGTCAGTTCCTTCAGGTGCTGAGATGTTATCAAAGGATTTCTCTGTCCCTACATTAAAATGAAAGATGTTTTTTATATGTTCAGACACACTGATGGTTCTTCTAGAGTAAAACTGCAGGAGTTATAAAAAAAGGCAAATCTTTAAGTCATTACATATGACCATTCCCCATATGCTACAGGAATACCTACAAATATTGGCAAGATTTTCCTTCCTAAAGGGTTTAGAGTAAAAACAGCCTTATGATTGTGGGAAGATTGTACAAAAGTATGGGGAAAATAGCTGAAGGAATTCAACACCTCATTCTGGACTCCATATGAAATGTCTGAGAGACTCTTAAACTTTATGCAGCAAAGGTGACTTTTGCTAATGTTAACCTGTCCTGGCAGAAAAGAGAAACCATTTTATAGTTGTTTTTCTTAGTGCAAATGTGTGTGTGCTGCAGGGGAGGTTTCAGAGTAGCTCCACTAGCACTACTATTTTTGGTAAACCAAAGGAGTGTATGCAGGTAAAATTCACTACTAAAAGTGAATAATCTCTTGCTCAGCTCCTTACAAGATTTGCCATTCATGCCTATTAAATGACAGATGGGAATTTACAGTAGTTACAGTAGTTACAAATGTTAAAATTATTACTTTTGACTGATTATAATATTTACAGATGTATTAGTATGAGTATTTTATTATTCTGTTATCTTACACCATGAGGGGAAATCTTTTCTTTGACAGATTTTTATAGCCATGATACACAATCTAATGTATTACTGCAGTGAAAACCTCTAGGATTGAAACCAGATTCAATTAGATGAAAAGCAGAAGACTATAATAATGTCCTTTATTAAAATCATCCTGCTCAGTCTTATCTTTTATGACTCGGTTATTTTTGCTCATTATTTTAAATCCTCTCAATTATCAGTCCTAAAATATTGATTCACATTTCTTAATTAAACACTTTTACTACTTTATTCTGCTAGTCTGATAACAAATTAACAGCTACTGAAGTGGGTTTAGTACCACAATCTTACAAAAACAAAACTCATGGAAAGAAATTTTCCACTTTTTCCCCTTGATTATTGTGGAGGGAAGTACTTTAAGTGCACCTCTCTAGTTGTCTAGAAAATGAAAGACAAAAGAATTATTTTGTTAACTTAGAAGTGTTACCATGATACAGAAAGGCAAAAATAATAGGGAAGTATATAAATTATAGTTTGTTCCTAAGCACTCCTGCTGAGTCCCTCATCCAAAGGGAACTGATAAAAAGATGGAATAGATGTAGGACTGAAGTATCCAGCTGGAAATGGACAAAGCCAGTTATGGCTAAATCATTGAGTGCATAAACTATTGTAGACAGAAATCAAGTTTCGAGGTAAAATCTTAAAGTGATTTTTTTTTTCCTTATTGGTATTTTTGAGAGAGTGATGGAAGTCTACTTGGGTAAATATTACAGAATCCAGGATGCAGAGATGGTGATTTATTATTTCACCACTCTCTGAGGGATAATCTAAAAGAATCTGCTTTGCTTCCTACCTTTCTAAACAAAGATTTCCACAGCACTTTGTGCCCTTCCCGATTTTGGATAGAACTGTGACTGGTTTCTACTCTGGGAGAAATTTATCCCCGAAAATATTGATGTTTCTTGGCATCTACCAGGATGCTGAGAGAATTCCTGTGTTGTCCCAGACTTTTCCCGTAGGGTTTGCCATTCCCCTTGTTTTAACACCAATGCTAAAAATAGTTTGATATATTGTGAATTCAAACTGGGATGACATTCCCCCCCCCCCCCCACACCGTTCAGTCCAGGGATTTCCTCCTGTCACACCCCTTGATTTCTGCTCTGCAGAGAAATTCAATCCTTTGCAAGCTGAACATTTATTTACAAGCAAGCAAAGAGGAAAAGTCTTGGTGCAAGAGAATGAATAAAAGTTTCATATGGAGGGCACAGGAACAGGAGGAAAATTCTAAAGCAGAAAGTTTTCATGGTATGGTAAAGTTCTTGCACAAGCACCTAATTTGAGCTTTAATTTATGCAAATAGTCTGGATACTTCTGCTGGTTTGATTGAGAGTTCTTTGGGGGTTGGGGGAAAGTGTCCTGGTTTTTTGTTTGTTTTTGCTTTGCTATGCTTTGTATTTTCCACTGGGGTAGAGGACTAAGGCCAGATTGACCTGTTGCAGAACCATTTTATTTCTTTTATTTCATTACTTTTATTTCATACCTGACTACTTGCATTGCTATAAAATATCACACTTGGTTTTTTGCTGGCAATCTATTCATTTTACTCAGTTTCCTTCAAACTTGCCCCTGAGTGTTTTACCCAATTACCACTTCACAGCATTGGTGTTTTCTCCCTTTCTTATGCTTCTCTGTTTTTTGACAGTCCTCAGGTATAACTATTTTTTCTCTCCCCGTGTGATTGAAACCAACAGCACAGACATCCTCCACCCTTCCCTGTTTTTCTATCCTTCATAACACTGCAATTCCTTTGGGGGGGTTTCCTACAGCCTAAATCTGTTATGTTTTCTTTCAAATGTTGTCTTCTTTACCCCTCCATCACTTTCTTCATGGTGAAAACCTCTTCCATGATTTCAGGTGTTCTTTCCCACAAGCCTTTGGAAGTCTTGTATTTGTCACTGCTCTCCCTTAACAGAGAAAAGGATTTTATTCCTTCCTTTCTCCTTTTCAGCAAGTGACTGTAAATGCTGAATTGCCTGAATTCACTGTTTGTTTTCGGTTATGCAGTTGTTTACTCTGTCATTTTATATAGAAAAGGGATGTTAAGAAAAAATGGTCAGTTTATTTTCACACTCGAAGAACTAATAATCACATTTTTTTAATGTCATGGACTTACATACACTTAATTTTTAGTGGTAAGCTACTATTTACTTGTTGTTAATAAGTAAATATTTAGCATTACTTGTTTGTAATAGCAACAATTTATAGGAAGCATGTTATATATGGTCTCTAGTACCAAGCTGTTATACTGTGAGGTGTTGTGGGTTCTTTTTTTTTGGGGGTGTTGGCTTTTTTGGGTGCTTTGTTGGAGGTTTTTTACATCAATTCAATATATTGTTAAATAATTTGAAATCAGTTCTTCACTTTTCTTCACTACTGATCAGAATAGTTGTTTAATATCTACTTCAACATTTTCTCTATCAGACCCATTTGAAATTCTTCCAGAAATGTTGGATAATATATAAGACACTGGATGTTTTATTCTGTTATACCAGTGGGAAAGAAATAATTATTTTTTCACATCTCATTCAGTAACTATTAATCTAGTGTTGAATAATAATTTTAATTTCAATTTCTTGAATATATTTATTAATTTACCTCCTGCTAATATGCTGCTTTAGATGCCACTATTTTGAATTTATTTCTGTACTTATGTATCATTTGCATAATGGCATTAAGAGGTCCACTCCTGAGTATTTGGTGGTGGGATGTCGGACAGAGTGGATAGGTTGTAATTAGTGGCATCTGACCTTCAACTTCATTAATATGCAAATAGAAATACCACAGGGTGCAAAAGCATGGTGCTATTAAAACAGTCCCTTCTGTGTTTGTCAGATATTTCAATCTTGGTGGCTTGGTTTTTATTTCTTTCATATAATACTATATTATTTTATATAATAATTTACCCTTCTAGAGGTGTATATATAAAATTGTACATGTGGAAGAGCACAGGAGTGCTCACACTAAAGGGGAAAATCAAGTGTGCACATAGATAGTTCTCTGGTTTGTTTCTTTCACATGACTTTTCTTTCCCTAATAACCAGATATATCTGAAGCATATTCAAAGATAAGAAAATGGATATTATAAGTTTTGTTGTAGAACTACCATGACTGACTTTCTAACAGGGTTTTATAGAAGAAAGGTAGGCAATGTCTCCCATTGTTTTGTTCAGTTTCCTCTGCTGCAGCTCAAGAAAAAGGATTCAAAAATATTTTTTTTCTCAAGATAATTTGGGGAATTTCTCTTCTCCATCTCCTTGTGAACTGTATGTAAATAAGCCACACATCACAGAATCCCAGGACAGGTCAGGCTGGAAGGGCCCACAATGTCTCATCTGGTCCCACTCCCTGCTCCAGCAGGGCCATCCCAGAGCACATGGCACAGGAGTGTGTCCAGAGGGTTCTGGAATATCCCAGTGAGGGAGACTCCACATCCTCCCTGGGCATCCTGTTCAGTGCTGGGTCACTACACAACAAAGAACTTCTTCCTGATGTCCAGCTGGAATTTCCTGGGCATCAGTTCCTGCCTGTTCCCTCTTGTCCTACTGCTTGCTCTTCATGCCTGGGAAGAACTTAAATGAATCAACTAAGCTAATATGCCAGGTATTTCATTTTTCTTCAAACCAAGGTTCTTAATTGTTTAGCCTACTCACTTATTTTTCAGATAGCCTCTTTACTTTATGGAGACAGCTTTGACTCTTTTATGTACTTTATGGGGCAGGGCATCAAGAGCAGTGTGGGCAGCAGGTTGAGAGAGGTGAGCCCCCCCTGCAGAGCTGCCTCCAGCCCTGAGGAACAGCACAGGAGGGACATGGAGCTGCTGGAGAGAGTCCAGAGGAGGCACCAAAATTGACAAGAGCACCTCCCGTATGGAGACAGGACGGAAATGCTGGGGCTGTTCAGTCTGCCAAAGAGAAGGTTGTGTGGAGACCTCACAGAACCTTCCAGTGTCTGAAAGGATCTGTCAAAGGCTCTTCATCAGGAACTGGAGTGACAGGACAAGATGTAATGGCTTCAAACTGGAAGAGGGAAATTTAGGTTACACATACAGAAGAAATTCTTGGCTGTGAGGGTGGGGAGGGCCTGGTACAGGTTGCCCAGAGAAGCTGTGGCTGCCCCTGGATCCCTGGAAGTGTCCAAGGCCAGGTTGGACGGGGCTTGGAGCAACCTGGGTTAGTGGAAGGTGCCCCTGCCTGTGTAGAGGGTAGAACAAGATGAGCTTTAAGGTCCCTTCTGACCCAAACCATTCTGTGATTCTATGATAATAAAATTGTGCCATTCTTCAAAATTTCCTCTCCCTTGAGTACTTCATCTGTTATGAGCTTATTTAAATGCTGGAGAGGTGTCAAAAATGTTTTGAGTTTCATTTTAATGAGTCTATTTTTGGAGGGTTAAAATGACACGTTCACATCCATTCCAGGCACATACATCAATCAGCTGTATAAATCACACTGCCAAAGCTCACCCTTCTCTGTGGGCACAGAAGAGTCACAACAAGTTCTTTTGGATCAATAAGCAACTCCTCCCTGGAAACTCTCCTCTCTCAAGTGGGTACAGCTAAATTGCTGCTGTGTAGCTGTACCCACATCAGCCTGACAGTAAGCAAAGCTTGGAAAGTAAGCAAGAGACTGCACAGCCAGAGGGTGATCATGTGTTTGCCCCCTGGAAACAATATTATTTGTGTTTAGAACTTCCTAACTCGCTCAGCTCTTGCTGAGTGCACTTGCTCTTTGGCACGATCAGAAAAGGTGTGTATAACTGTTATTCAATGAAGCAGAATTGCTGTACCTGCTCTTCCAGGCAGGATCAGCACCGTGTGATGAGCAAGGAGGGTTTCATTTCTTTCACATGTGAAGGGACACTCAGACCATCCCTGGTCTGTACGTGGGATTTTCCCTTATGCTCTTCTACTACTGAAGTAGCTGTAGTTTAGATTAGTTTTAAATTAAAGAGGTGTAAAGTTGTGTGAGGAGAAAGATGAGACTTAGAAAAAAAAAATCCCACATTTCTGCTAATAACTGAGATTCTTCGGAATTCTGCATCCTGTGTGACATCCACCTGCCTGCTTCACCAAGGAGCAGCAACGAGCTCAGTGGTTCTTTTAGCTTTGACAGCTCCCTCACCTCTTCCCTCAGATTGTTCTGCCTTCTTTATGGAATTATTAATGTAGGTGTGCTAAGATGGGATAATTTGCTTTAGCAACTGTTTGTAGTTTAGGGGATGTTTTGTTACATGGCACATCCACTGGGAATTCCTGGAGCGATCACACAGCCAAGATCTAGAATTAAAAGTAAAATACTAATGGAGGGATCTGATGGACCAGTTCAAATGATAGACAGTAGGAATCACGTTGATTTCCTTACACTTGCCAGATAAGAAGTCTTTGGATTAAAGGATTTCGGTATCCCATGATTGCAGATATTTCCAGACACATTTTATACTCAAAACATTCCTATGCAGCTTATAAAGTCACGGTATTTGATCAATGCCAATTTTGTGCTTTCACCTGTAAAACAGAAATGAAACTGGATAATCTGTGGTGAATAGTTCCCATGAAATCCAGTGCCCAAACTGGCTGGGAGAACTTTCATTTCCGAGCTCCTCTGCTTTTCACTTACCTGAAAAGCCAATTATTTGGAAGTTATGCTGGGGAAATGGAATGTCTGCAAGATCAGAGACTGTATTTTCAATGCAGTTACTTCATGCTTCATTGCATAAAGGATATACAGATTTTCTTAAGACTTTTTCTGTCACTTGATGCCAACTATCCATTTCTACAACACAGAATATGAAAATGCACAGCAAAGCTGAAACTGTCATTTATGTAATGCTTTATTTCTAGGAAATCTTTATATTCTATATATGCTTTTTAATCTTTTTTTAATTTAACCTTGCACTTGTCAAACCCAAAGAATTACAAAACCAGCGTCCAAAATTCACAGTTACAATCTAGAGTGTCTAATTATTCTGAATATTTAATTCTTTTGAACAATATGCTTCAGAAGGATCATTATCACACTGAATTCCCCAGCATTATCTATTATTTACACGAGTGGCTATTCGTGCCAATGTAACCTCTGGCATAGTAGATGGGATGGTAAATCCAAAGCATATGTGCCCTTTTGGAAGCAGATGGCAGAACAGTGCCTGCTCAGACACTCTCTGAATTCTCTAGTGGCCTTTACAAAGTTCATAATTATTGAAGAGATTATTGTAGCATTTCTTTTTCAGAAAAGATCAATAAAGATAATGAAAAAAAATAAACATACAAGTAGAAACAGAAAATCACTTTTTTATACATTGTAGTTTTTACACATAAGTAGGATTCCTATTTTTTTCCCAACTCAATAGTAAATTCCAGTTGCCTTCAGTTTTACCAGGATTTCATGCAAGGGCTGTGTGCAGAGTCTAGAGAGTGGGTTTATGCTTAGAAAAAACGTTATTTTTTTTTAATTCAAAGAATTTTAAGTCATATGTTAAAAAATTTTAAATTTACATTTGGAAGATTCTAAATATGTGTAGAGTTCTTATTTTTTGAAGCATATTTTCATATTTTCTTATTTTTTGAAGCATATTTTGATATATTAAGAGAAACAAACGATAGTTTTAGAACTGTTCAGACTTAGTCTGTGTCTGGTTTTATCCTATGGCACTGGCAGATTTCATATTAGTAACTATTAGTAACTAGAGCTAGGTAACCAGTAAAACTCTGTTTTACATCATCAGACATACTTTAGATCATAAACATTGTTTAAATTATTTTTAAATTAACTGCATGCGAGGCAGTGTGCGGAGTAAGATGAAGTAGTGACAAAATTAATGGGTTTGTTCTCCATCCCTGGGAATTTGGAAACTTCCTTTTGCTTACCTATGCCTTTGATTCGTGTAATGTAGTTGCAGAAGTCAAGCAGAATTTTTTAAAACCTTGAATAAACTTTCTGTTACCATCTAAGCCTCCTCTAAGCATCTTGACAGGTCACAACGAGTGGACACGTAAATCACGGAATCACAGAGCGGTCTGGAAAGATCATCTCATTCTTTATATTCTATGTGTGCCACAGGCAGGGACACCTTCTACTAGACCTGAAAAATATGAAAGTACAGTTTAGAGTTTCTTTTCCAGTGTGTTCTGTTCAGGAACAGGTTGCCTAGATGGTCCTTCTTGTTGGGGATAATGCTCTTCCACACCAGGCACGTTTGCTTCCTCAGCTCAACCAGGAATGCTAAGGATGAGCAAGACTGAGGGAGTCATCCAGTGCCCAGGGAGTCTAACAGTGTGTTTGGGAAAAGAGGGCAAAATAACAAAGCTAAATTTCAAGTTTTGAGAGGAGAACTGTTTAAAAAAAAAAATCAGATTTGGGGTCTGTGACAACTGTTTGAACGGCCAAATTCCCGAGCTAATCCTGACTGGCACTAAGGTTCCCATCAGTAACTCCGTGTGTAGTCTGTTTTGCTAATGGGACTTGTGACAGACTTTAGGTCTGTTCATTAGCAGACAGTTTCCTGCCTTTGATTATGTTTTTTCCTGTAGCAGTCTCCATTGATTTCGGTAGGAACTTCAGCACATGCAGATCAATGACAGGATCTGCACTGGGGATGGAGTGGCAGAAAACAACAGTAAGGAATTTACAGTGGCCTGGGCCACTACCAGCAAGTTTCTTATGTGTTTTCAAATTGCAGAGGCTTTAGAAAACAAAAGAAATAATTTGCTTTGAGAAAGCCATAATTATTTGCTTTGGGAGCCACGAGAAAGAAGCAGTAAAGGAAGAAAGGCTTTATAGATTCCTTTCCTCAAACTAACATAACAAATTTTCCTGAAGAGAAGAAAGATGTCCCTGATTTTCTGCAGTGTGTTATTTTTAAAGGGCACGCCAGAATTGTTTTCTGTTTCCTAACAGTTGGCAATGAAGACTTGTGGTAATTTTGCAGTAATTTTACATTGAACATCTGCCATAAATGCCTCTACTGGACATAAAAATTTCTGTTGTGAAGGGATTGCTGTATGCATTAGACCAACTTAGGAAAACTGATCCCTGCAAAACAGTTTCCCAAACTGAGAGAATAAAAAGATTTATGTTAACTAGAGTTGAACCAATATAATAATGACACTTCTATCTACCCTCTTTAACAGTGTTGGGATTTTGTACCATAAATTCCCTATATGGTTTTTGGAAACCAAGTGTTTTCTCTCTTGTAAAAACTTCTCTATCTCCATGTGTTTTAACTCAGCTTAGAAAAATATTTTAGAGATTAACCCCAATACCACTTTCCACATGTAACTACAGTTACATTATGATAGTACTATTTAAAATGGAGGTGTGAAACTCTAAACCTGCACTTCTACTGTAGCATCTCTAAAGAAAATACTAATGTGGGATCTTCTGAGGAATAAATTCATTCTCTTTTCAACTTTGCACCAGTCAATGCTTTTCTGGTAATATGAATGTGATTCTTGGGGTTGTCCTGTGCAGGGCCAGAAGCTGGATTTTGATGATCCTAGTGGGTCCCTTCAAACTCAGGATATTCTATGATTCTATGAAATTTAATTTTAAAAATCTTTCTTTATTTTGCCATTTTCATGTTCACCTTCAATGCACAGAATCACATATTTAATCAAAATTCCCATTGAAATCACAGTTGCCATTCACAAAAAGTAGTTCCTTGTCACAAACACAGGAGGGACAGGTATTAAAAATAGCTTCACTTGAGCAGGTCATTTGTGGGTTGCATAATTAACCATACCTGGCCTCAATTTAAAGGCTAGATGCAAGTTTGTTAAGATAATTCAGAAGCAGACTTAAGAAATACCTAAATAGTGCATTTACAGGGAGTATTTATACCACAGCAACCTGAGGTTCAAGTTTCCTGCTTATCTACTGCATTAAAGTAACTGTACAGAGGAGGGAAATTATTAAATAACCTTTTCTTTGCTGTGCAAAGTTTGGATTCCATCTTCTATGTGGACGTGTCCCTGAAGCAGCAGAATAAATCAAGTACAGGTAACTCTGGTAACCTAAGAAGGCTTTTCATTAGCTCTTCTTGTTAATAGAACATCTAGTTTTTCCAAAAGAGGTTATATTACAAGTCTCATGTGAACAATTGCTAAGTGACACCGCTCTTGACACGAAGTATTTCACCCTGACTGGCACCAGGGGGTTTTCAAACACACCTTATAGCACTGTCAAGCTATCTAACAGATCATTTTTCTGGCCAAGAATACAGCAGGACTTCTGTCATTTCTATGAGACCTGTAAGTGAAGATGCCTGAAAGAAAACTACATCCTCCAGAGGTGAATATTTGGGAAAGCCAATCCATTTGGTGTTGCTTTTAGGGTCAAAGCCATTTGATGTAGGTGGATTCTTTGCTTCAAATGTGTTTCTTTTTCATTTCACTGGGGAAAGGCATCCAAGTGTGTGAGTGCTCATTGTGGGGGGATGAAAAATCCCTGATAGTTGTCTGCTTACATTTCAAACTGCAATTGGTTTTCTTAATTATGAGTTAGAATCATGTAAAGCCTGAGGTATTACCCAGTTCTGTTTCACTCAGCCATCATTTGAGTGATAACTAAACTCAGATACATTTGGTTCTACAGCTATAACAAAATCAAACATTACTGTTTGTGTTAATTGTAGCTTTGGGGTGATTTTGCAGTTGTTTGTCATTATTATTGTCCTAAAACACATATGGTACTGCCAGGCTGCACAGACAGAAACATTTGGGGGATGGTTTAGTTGCAAATGGAATAGTGTGGGTGTAGAGCAGGTCTGGCTGTGCTGCCTGGTTTGGCCACAGTCCAGTGTCTGCATTCCTGGTCCAGCTCTGCCTCTCCAGCTCGGAGAGCTGAAAGCATTTGGACAAAGAAGAAGGAACAGCCCAACAATTAATACTGAAAAATTGCTGTAAGCAACAATCAGGGCAGAGTAAACAGCTTTTTCCTGAACCTGGGTAGAGCAAAGCTGACCTGAATGGCTGCAAAGACCTGAGGTACATCAGGAACTGAGTAACCACCAAAGTATGTGTATTGCCAATTGTTCTCTTAACTAAACTTTTTAATTGATGGTGATAAATTTCCTATCTCTCTTTGGGACAAGTATGTGGGACTAGTTCCTGCATGCTCCTAAACTTGTACTCATTAGATGTTAAAACTATACCCTAAACTGCTCTTCTGTGTATACACATTTATGTTCCTGTGTATGACTTTATAAAGTAGAGATAAAATTGCATTTTTTTAAATGTTTTGCACAAAGAAAATATTGTATATACAGTATTCACAGCTGAGGAAAGAGATTATGTTAATTAGAAAGCAAATAAATGAAATTTATTTTAAATCTGGTTTCAAAAGCCAGGAAGGTTCTAAATTAATGTTAGAATCATTTTGAGGATATACCAGATATCAAGGCTAAGAGGATATTTTACCCAAAATAATTTTATTTGTGATGGTGAGGAATAGGAAAAGAAGAAGAAATTGTATTTTTTGTTCAGAAGAGAAGTGTGATGTCCTCATATTTGGAAAAAGTAGCATTGAGGATACAAGGGAAATTTGAGAAAAAAATATAAAAAATTATCCTCTGACATCTTAAACTACAATTAATAAAATTTTCCCTGCATATTTTCTGGTTTGAAAGTTAGAATAAATACCTAAAAATCCCAGTATCATCTGATATGTTTGATAATGAGAATGTTCATGCTAAGGACCAGCACATCCACACTAACATTAAACATCTAAGGTCATTGCAGTGAGTGTCAGAGGCTGATGTGTGGCAACAAGATGCCAAATAATACCAACAATATCAAAATATGCCTAAGACCTTGCTAGGCTCAGTCAGATACTGAGCTCTGATAAAATGTAGGTCCAGGATCAGGCAAGGCACCTTTCTGTCCTACTGAAATCCCTGGCAGAGCCTGGACACTCTCCCTGCTGTAACAAAGCTGGTCCTGTGAAGCTCCGTGAGGCTTTGCTGGGGAGCAAAGCACACTGTAAACCATGGCTTTGGCACTGACTGAGGAGGGGGAGACACCAGAAGAAAACTGAAGCTGTTCAAACGCGAAACAGCTAAATAATTTATAAATTGCCATCTCTGTAGC
Source organism: Corapipo altera (assembly GCF_003945725.1). Lineage (NCBI taxonomy): Eukaryota > Metazoa > Chordata > Aves > Passeriformes > Pipridae > Corapipo > Corapipo altera. The sequence continues at coordinate 1,029,929 of NW_020884956.1, read as the reverse complement.
CTTCATTAGGCAATGAAATTCATAACAATAATGCTTTTCATCTGAGACGGCGCATTTGTCTTCGGGAGGGCTGGCACTGGCGTCTCAAGGCAGACTCCTTAACTGCTCCTGTCTGTCCTCTGTTCCTGTTTAAGTCCTCCTAGTTCCTTGTCTAACTTCCATCATCTGGCAGGGTAAGTTACATCTCTGTTGATCAGTGTGTCCCCCCGCTAGAAATTATTTATTTTATTGGCACGTGGAATATCATCTGTCACACCTAAGGAGAGGAAAGATCTTCCTCCAGTGTCTTTTCTGCTCTTTAATCTTTCTGTGGAAAGCTCCAACTTTCCTTTCTTTTTAAAGGATTTCTTTAAAGCTGAAGAGCTCTTCTTTCCCCCACCACCACACTGGGTGCACAGGAGCCTTTTTGTGTGCTTTCTGTAGCACTAGAAGTTCATCACACAATAGTTTTTCAAGTGTTTTGAGGTTAAATACAGTTACTAATATCCAAGCTGAGTATTTACACATGAAAGACAGACAAGTTCAAATTTTTCTAGACTTCTACTAGAAATTAAAATCGAATTATTTTAAATGTATAACATATTAGAGACAACCCAGACTTCCTACTGATAGCATGAACCTTACTAGCATTTTGCTAATGAACATATTTCAGTGAGTTTGAAAAAATGCTTTATTGCCTTTGCCTTCACTAAATGAATGGAGGATTATTCTGTCTGAGGGCAAAAGGTTTCACAGAGATCTATTTAATTTTTTGGTGGAATTTTAAGTGAAAATCTACTTTCCATACTAGAATTTTCTCCATAATACTGTTAAAATTTCCTATAACTGCTAGACTCAGTTCTGTAATAACATTGTTTTGGCCACCGTGACATGTTAAAGACATAAATATATCCAGGATATAACTAAGTACTATCATGCAAACTGTACTAATTTGGGCAAGTTAAGTTGAAGTTTGGTTGGATTTTCCTATTCCCCTGTGTGTTCCATTTCTCCCTGTAATTCTTCATTTAAGTTGTTAATACCATGGGAATTGTTGTTTCTATTTGATGAAATATTAGCCTGGGTAAACCACTTGTAGTATTTTATAATTTAAGAGTGCTAAATATAGATCAGAGGCTTTGTATGATCTTCATCTTTGCTGGAATTTTGCTTTTATAACTCCTATTTCCCAACATACAAATTGCTGGAAAACATTATCCATCTTTTACGTTTTCCTTTAGATGGGATATAGAAACAAAATGTTCAGATTCTGGTTCAATATCACCAGGAGCTAAAAGGTATCTTCCTTTGCCTAAACTGATTGAAAAGTGTTATAAACCTTCAACTTTTCAGAATTTGAAATAACTCTAACGAGACACAGTAATGCAGATGTTTGAGTAGCTATTTAATAAAATATGAATGAGGCATATTTTAAAAACCAGGTTACAAAAACACTACAAACCTTAGTTTATAGTTGCAGTTACTCACAATGGACTAGATTTTTCCAGTCACTGTTTTACTTTTTAACACACGTGTAAAATCTCAGACAAATGAGCAAATGATAAAACAACTGGGAAATAAAATTTAAAAATCATTTATATTCACTGATATTTGATAAAATTTTATCCTTGCCCAATTTTGGCCAAGTGTGTTGATACAATTGCTCTATTTTATGTAACTTTCTCTTTTCACTTCTAATTTTGTGTGACTTAAGTTTGAAACCAAAGTCAAGCACATTGTTACTCTGGATTGCAGAAATGGTTTGTGATGTACTGATTTCACAGAGTTCAGTCATTCCCAGGATGAAAATCTGTGACTGAGGACAGTGTGGCAAAATCCCTGGTTATTTAGGCATATTCTGCTTTCTGTTGACATCCCTAAGTACAAAGTGCACTAATTATGTCCCAAATGCTCCTACTATCCAGACTAAGTACTCAAAAAAAAAATTGAGACCCTTTTCCTCTAAGAAATTAAATCATCAGTGTTTATCCAGATCAAAAAGTGAATTTGATCAAGCATTGTACTTGGTAATTCTGCACAAACAGAAATAAAATACCTCATAGACTAAAGAAGGGCTTTTATCCCAGTTTTTAAAAAAACACTACAGAAATGTGAGAAGTGAACTACCAGCAGAAGTTCCCCTCCTTCATGAAATTTTAGAATTTCATGAGACAATGTGATAAGGTTGATCTGGTGAATCTATGGTTTAAAAAAAATAACAGAGGGAAACAGGCTGCCCAGAGAAGCTGTGGCTGCCCCATCCCTGGAAGTGTCCAAGGCCAGGCTGGAGGGGGCTTGGAGCAACCTGGGCTGGTGGAAGGTGTCCCTGCCCATGGCAGGGGTGGAATAAGATGGTTTTTAAGATCCCTCCCAACCCAAACCATCCTGTGATTCTATGATAAATGTTTTGCTGAATGGGTAATGGCCACCTGAGACTGGATCTAAGTTTAGCTTACTTTGGCATCTCATTTCAAGAGAAGGGACTGCTGGAATTTTAGGGAAAGAACATATCATACCTAGGGTCATGTTTTCCCTGTTTCCACAAAATGTGGGCATCTTGTACAAGATCTTGCACACAGATATCTGTGTTTGATAGCTAATACTAAATCTATGTCCTCTGAACTTCTGTAATCCCTCTTTGAACCTGTATAACCCTTTATCTTCATACCTGCACGTAGCAAATCCATTGGTTGCATGAGAGAGTGTTCTGGTTTAAGCCCAATGGTTTCACTGAACAAACCCAGGTTCCTGTGTTTGCAGAAAGAATGCACACCCATTTGGTCTTTGCATGCCTAGGAATTTTCAGGTCTCCTTTCCCAGTGTTTTCTTTAGGAAGGGGAAATTGTGTAACCTACTTAATTTCCTCTCACACTGAACCTCTTCCACGTTTCCACTGGTTGTGTTTGTCTGTACTTATTTGAGTTCTCTATTAAACCTGTTTGACAGCCATGAAAATAAAGGGAAGGTCACTCAGCAATTCAGTGGCAGAGCCAAGCAGAGCGTAGATTTTGAAACCATTCTTCTTTAAGTGCATTATATGCTTGGGAGAAATGCAAAGTAAGCATCAGTTGGGGTTTTGCCTGTAGTCTTCAATCTGTAAACATGCCCTGCTGGGGTAGATTAGGATCTCTAATGTGTATTCTGTTCACTGAAGTAGACACACATTTCACCAGGATTTGGGTTTTCTGTGAGTTGGCATCTGGTTACTCAGTGAGAAAACAAAGCAAAGTTAGAACACCTCCAGGAGCATCAGCAACATCTGCTGAACTGAGACAGATACATAGCCCAGGTTAAAATTCACAAGATGCCCTATTATAAATAGCAAGGCACCTTTCAAAGATTATTATTTGCACTGCCCTAATATTTTTTTTGGTGATATATTATGTTTTGTAAAGTAATGGCATAGTACAAAGCAAAATTAAATAAAAAAGTAGCAGTGCCGTTAAGGAAAAGCAGATTGCAGAGTAAATCACAAGCACCAAAGGAATATATTTTGAGAGGACTGCATTGACATGAACTCTTTTAACTGTACTACTTATGTATTTTCTCAGGAGATATAAACAAACAATAAAGCACCAGCCTTCTGGAAGCTATAAACTGAATTAATAGCAATAACCCATGCAGTGTTTATTCATCTGAGTGAATGTCTAGAATGAATTACACTGAGCACATCGCATATCTCTGGGACAACAAGCCTTGCAGTTTTGAGATGTTCACAAGAGGAAGTGCAAAAAGCATACCTTAACAAACTTCAGATTACTGAACTCCCCAAGAGTCAGCATGAAGGGAGCTAAAAAGAGTGTGGTGGCAATTTTGCTCTGGGAGGAATCCTCGTCCGCATGGAATTTTGGCAGTGGGACCGGCAGTTGGAACGCAGGGCTGGAAAAAAGCAAACAACAGCCCTTAACCCCAGGAAAGAAAGCCTGCAACCTTTGGCTCTCTGGTGCAGTTGGTGGGCCAGCCTGGGCACTCCATGGGCAGCAAGAGCTTTCTTTCCTGGCACCTTTTCTCTGGGAGGAATCTCTGTCCATATGCAATTTTGGGAGTCCGATGGCCAATTTCAGCCCAGGGCTCCTGCCAGAGAACAACGGCCCTTCCACCCAAGAGGGAAAGCCCTGACCCTCCGTCTCTCGTGGGCAGTGGGTGCTCCAATCTCAGCACTACATGGACAGCAAGAGCTTTCTGGGCGTGCGCCTTTGTTCTGGGAAGAATCTTCGTCCATATTGAATTCGGGCAATCGGACAGGCTAACCCTAACCCAGTCCCTAACCCTATCCCTGACCTTAACCCCAACCCTAAGCCGAATCATAACCCAAACCTGAAACCTTAAATCTAACCCTAACCATAACTAAACCTAAACCTAAGCCTAACCCTAAGACTAAACCCTAACCCTAACCATACCCCTAACCCTAAAACAAACCGTAACTCTAACCCTAACTCCAACCCTGACCCTAATCATAACTAAATCTAAATCTCACTCTAAACTTAACCCTAATTCAAAACCCTAACCCTAAAGACTGCCCTTCCTCCAAGGAAAGAAAGCCCTGACCCTCTGTCTCTCATGTGCAGTGGGTGCTCCACTCCCAGCACTACGTGCACAGCAAGAGCTTTCTGGGCAGGCACCTTTGGTCTGGGAGGAATCTTCATCCGCATGGAATTTTGGCAGTGGGACTGGTAGTAGCAGTGCAGGGCTGCAAAAAAGCAAACAACAGCCCTTCTCCCCAACAAAGAAAGCCTGCAACCTTTGAATATCTGGTGCACTTGGTGGGCCAGCCTGGGCACTCCACAGGCAGCAAAAGCTTTGTGTCCTGGCACCTTCTGTCTGGGAGAAATCTTCATCCATATGAAATTTTTGGAGCCGGATTTGCCATTTCGGCAGAGGATTCCTGAAATTCAACAACAGCACCTTTCCACAGGTAAGAAAGCACTTACTATTGTGGTTTGTGCTGCAGTTGGTCTGACAGCCCGGGTACTCCATGGGCAGCCAGTCCTTTCTATCCTGGTACCTTGCATCTCGCAGGTATCCTCATCCATATGCAATGGTTTTGAGCTAGACTATCTCTTTCAGCCATATGATTCCTGCAAGCAAACATCAGTCTTTTTTCCCTGCAAAGAAAACCCTTACCTTCATGGTTTCTGCTACAGTTTGTAGACTAGCTTGGGAACTCCATTGGCAGCAAGAGCTCTCCATGCTGGCATCAGAGCAGACCAGCTCAGCTCAGCTGCCCTTGAAGACCTTCTGAGGTAACCAAGGGAATAGTAGAGGTTCTTCCCCAGACGTTTATACTCCATGGAGAAGCTCCTCCCAGCTCAACCCAGCTGCAGTGTAAGCTCTAATAATTTGATCATTGAATGGAGCTGAGGGCATTTGTGGGAGGTTTAAACTGCAGGGAGAAACATCTCCCAGCTCAGCCCAGCTCAGCCCAGCTCAGCCCAGCTCAGCCCAGCTGCCTTGCGAGGCCTAATCAGCTCACCAGGGATGGAATCCAGGTGGGTTTTGGGTGATATAAATTGGAGAAGGCAAAAAGGGGGGTGGTATGTTAGTAAAGCAGGGTACTTTGAGCATCAGGTTGCCCAGGTAGAGAGAGCAGAAAGAGGACAACCACCCTCCCTCCCAATTCTCTTTGGTGGCCTATGAGGTAGGTCTGCAGCAAACGGTGTTTTTCTGGAGTAGGACTGGCAAGTTGAAGTGGAGCACTTCAAAACCAGAATGAGGGTAGTTCAATACTGGAAAGAAAACCTTTACCATGTGTCTCTCATGTTCAGGTGGTGGGTCACTTTTGGTATTCCGTGGGCAGCAAGAGCTTTCTGTGGTGGTATCTTTTCCCTGGGAGGAATCTTCATTTGTATCAATTTTGGGGAGGTGGAATGGGCAATTGCAGCCCAGGGCTGAAAAAGGGGACAGCAGCCCTGTGCCCCAGGACAGAAAGCCTGTGAGCTTTGGCTTTCAGGGGCAGTTGGTGGCGCAGCCTGGGCACTCCATGGGCAGCCAGGGCTTTCTGTGCTGGCACCTCTTCCCTGGAGGAATCCTCATTTGGATTGGTTTTGGGGTGGGGCTGACCAAAGGGGACAGCAGCCCTGTGCCCCAGGACAGAAAGCCTGTGAGCTTTGGCTTTCAGGGGCAGTTGGTGGTGCAGCCTGGGCACTTCATGGCTAGGAAAAGATTTCTATCCTGGCACCTTTTGTCTGGGAGGAATCTTCGTCCTTATGGAATTTTGCAAATGCTAGTGGGAGTTACAGCAGAAGACTTAAAAAAGGAAACAACAGCCCTTATGTCCACAGAAGAAAACCTGGAAGCTTTGGCTTTCTGGTGCAGGTGGTTGGCCAGCCTGGGCACTCCATGGGTAGCAAGAGCTTTCTGTGGTGGCACCTTTTTTCTGAGTGGAATCCTCATCCATAATCAATTTTGGGAGCCGGACTGCCTGTTTTGTCTCTATGATTCCTCTAAGTGCACAACAGCCCTTTTCCACCAGAAAGAAAACCTTTTCCTTCATGGTTTCATGTGCAGTTTGTAGGTCCTCCTGGACACTCCATGGGCAGCAAGAGCTGTCTCTCCTGGTATCTGAGCCAACCAGCTCAGCCCAACTTTCCTGCAAGGTCTTATGATGTTAGCAAGGGTGGAGCTGAGGTTCTTTGTCCAGATTTATACTCCATGAGAAGCTCAACCCAGCTCAGCCCAGCTCCCCTGCAAGCTCGTTGGGTGGAGCTCAGGTCGTTTGTGGGAGATTTAAAGTGCAGGGAGAAACTGCTCCTGGCTCAGCCAGGCTCAGCCCAGCTGCCTTGGGAGGCCTGATCAGCTCACTGGGGATGGAGTCCAGTTTGGTTCTGGGTGATATGAACTCGTCCAGGGCGTTCAAGCGATCGTGAGTCTGGCAAACAGGGGCGTGGTGTGTCAGTGAGGGCGTGGCAGGGCAATTTGGGCAACAGGTTGCCCAGGAAGGGCAGAGCCACCCTCCCAGCTCTCTTTGGTGGCCTGTGAGGTAGCTGTGTGGCTGTCTGTATTTTTGTGGAGTTGGACTGGCAATTCATAAAACTGAATGATGGCAGTTCCACACTGGAAAGAAAGCCCTTACCCTACATCTCTCATGTGCAGTTGTTGGGCCACTCTTGGTACTCCATGGGCAGCAAGAGCTTTCTGTCCTGGCACCTTCTGTCTGGGAGGAATCCTCATCCGTATGGAATTTCAGGAGTGGGACCGGCAGTTTCAGCCCAGGGCTGAAAAAAGCAAACAACAGCCCTTTCTCCTAGGAAATAAAGCCTGGAACCTTTGGCTTTCAGGTGCAGTTGGTAGGCCAGCCTGGGCACTCCGTGGGCAGCAAGAGCTTTCTGTCCTGGCACGTTTTGTCGGAGAGGAATCTTCGTCCATATGGAATTTTGGGAGTCGAACTGGCCTTATTGGCACTTGAGGTTTTTTTCTGCTTTTCCCTGTTTATCAGTGTGTACCAACAAGTAAAACAATATGAAACAACACAGCAAGAAAAGAAAATCTTTTCAGTTGTTGTAGGAAGGTCTTTCATTTAAAGTCAGCCAGTGCTTGTAGATGCATGTCATCCTGACAGCCCTCTTATTTTGTGTCCTGCAGTGAGACAGATAATATCACAGCCTGCCATGAAAGTAAGGCAATCAGGGGCAACAAAGGACCAAAATATGAAACTTAGATTATTGATGCATTTAGAAAACACCTTTTTTTTCCTGTCACTGTGAAGGTGAAATGGCTAAGTTTCATAGGGAAGGAGCATCATGGACTTAAAGGTTCCTTCTCCCCACACCTCCATGCCTTGTTTCTCCCTGGCTGCTGTAGTAGCCAGTGTTTTGATTGTTATTATTGCAAATAAAAGTGTGAAAATACTTATTAAATTAACAGTAGCATGGAAAAGGGATTTCTTTCAAAGAAACAACATTGCATTATTTGCCCACTTGTGCTCCAACTTCCTCATTATGCACAACGACCAAAAGGACCCAGTTTGTGCAGGTTTTGCCAGGTGGGGCTGCTCAAGATTTTTTCATTATTATCCAGCAGCTTGCACACCCAAAGCAAAGCTGAACTTTTGCTGTTCTTCCCAAATGGTCAGGGTATTTACATTATTTCACATTCCTGGGCACCTCAGGAAGGTGGATTTTATCTGCTGATATGATTTCAACCTCACACTCCAAGGTGGGGGTTTTGGTGCAGCACATCCAAGTCAAACTGAGCAGGAGAATTTCAGTGTTTAATTAAGTGGAGTATGGAATTAGGGCTGAGAGGGATCAGACCTTTATATATCACAGTAACTTGCATTGCCAGTGGTCTTTGATTTAAAGTAAAATAAAAGGCAACTTTTTGTCTTTTTTTTTTGTCCTGCTTTAGAGTATAAATATGACATGTTTCAAGTGGTTGTAGAATTAATTTCCTGGTTTCTCCAATCTGTCAAATCCCCTCAGATTGAAATCCAAGGGGAAAAGTGTGATTTTTACTTAAATCATCACCTTGATAGAGGTGTTCACCTTCTGCCACGATACATTCTCCACATTGAGTCCTGGAGAAGGTCACCAAACATGTAGAAACATGAAAACAGGACTTTGATTTAATTGAGAACTTCTGCGTGGAGAATAGTCAGTTTAAAATAGGTGGGTTTGGTCCATTTTATTTGATTTAGTGCATTTCATGCATTTTAATTGATTTTACTCCAAACTAGTCACGAGAAGACTAATTCTAGATTGCCACAAAACCAAAAAAAAGTAAATTTTTAATAACATTATACTCTGTAGCCCAACATTATTTATAGATTATGCATAACTATACATGCAATTTAGATGTCACTTTTCTGTTGTATTTAGAAGAATAATACACAGTTTACTCTGAAGTTTGTTTTTCAGTGTCTAGGAGACCAAAAATAAACAAAACAAAAAGATGCCAAGGGTTTGAAAATGAAAAATATTCCTTTGGGTGAATCCAAATATATGAAATTGGAGGCCTTCAGAGATTCATGCTGACTTAGTTTATCAGGACTAACTGTGAGAGAACTTCTTTTTCTTTGTAGCTGGATATGTGTGTTCCTCTTTATTACGAGTCAAATTTTGAGATTAGTTCTAGGCTTGCACACAAATTTAGGAGAAGATAAATTTTGCATATTGAATCAGTAAATATATTTCCTGTAAAGCATTTTCTCATTTTAATATGTTCCTGTCCTTCAGGAATATATTCTCCCATGCACAGGAGAATTATTCTTCACAACTGTCTCATGACAGAGAAATAGCAGATCTGAGATTATAGTCTCCTGAAACCAGAGCTTTGCCTAAACCAGCAAGTCTGACTGAGGGCTTTCATGTCTAAATTAACTTCTAATGACCCTTTTCCCTAATGACTGTCTCGTTAGTGGGTTGAGCCAGTTTGCAGTTGACTCTATAAGACCTTAAAGATACGTCAGAAGTCCCTGAGCTGCCTTGATCTCTCGTTTGTGCTGGTGGAAAGCTGGAATCACTCTGTCAAAGCCAGTGGAACTGTGCAGATACAGAGATATTAAGAAAAAAAACAGGTTTTCCATCTTTAAAAGTCAGTTAATAAAATCATAAGAATGTGTGTTTGCATATATCTGCAAATTAAGATGGGTTGTAGTTGGTAACAGACACTTCAACTGAATGACAATTGACTCTTTGGACATCTCACAAAATTAAATTAATTTGAAACATCTTGCCTAAAAATTTTAAAAGCAAACCCCTCTTTATCTTTCATGTTGTGAGCTATTTAAAAATATTACATGTTTAAAAATATATTAAAAATGTTTTCATAAAATCCACTCCACCCAAGCATAGGGTGCCATATTTTTAATCCTTTTAAGAATTCATTATTTCTACCAAATCACTTCTGCCTAATTTATCCCATGAAGAGGTTTTAGCAGCAATTGTTGTGATTAAAAACATGAAGGAAAGGGAGCTAGCATAGCAATATTCACAAGTAATATTTCCCATTTACCTCTTCAGGGGCCCACTGTGCTTTGTCACTGAGCAGAACTTTGGAAGTGAAGCAAATCCAGAACCCTTGTCCAGCAAAACTGAAGGATTGGGATAACCAGCTGCCTGAATTCACTGTGAGAAATGTGAGACCTGGGGCTATAAGCCTTTTTTTTTTTTTTTTTCTCTAAAATTTGATGATGTTAGGGGAAAAAAATGCCGTGGCAACCCAGAGTAGTTTGGAGACCTGAAAGAAGCATATGGTGGGTGCACTAAAACTCATAAATCCCAAATTACTCATAAATATCTAATTGTGTGTAATAGCAACCAAGGAGGCTCTTCTCAGGGATCACAAAAAACTCAGTAATTATGTTTTGGTTGCTAATAGCTTAAAACAATGTTACATTCACCAATGTTTTTTTAAGAGAGTTGTGTGTTGTGTTATTTATCCCCTCTCTTTGGAGGATACATCAGTGCTGATCACTGTAACAAAGTGCAAATAATGAACGTGGAATTCAGCAAGTTATTGGAAAGACAAATAGAAGTGCACACAGCCAGGAAAGGGATTAGGATTTCCTGAATTTCTCTTGATAATCAGGAGTTTAATGATCGCAGCTGGTCTTCTCAGATATAAACTTTCATTTATGCAATATATTTCTGGCCCCTTTCTTACTGTCTTCTGACAAAGAAGGCGCTGACAAATTTTAGGGCAAGGAAAGCAGTTTACTCCATAGAACACTGGGCTAATGAGCTGTTAAAGCATTTTCTGCCAGCTTTGCAGAGATGATGAAAAGGTAATTCAAAATAAGTGATATGGCAACGTGTTAATTTACCTAGAGGGGTATTTATTTCTTTCCTTATCTCCACCCTATGTCAATTTTTATTGGCAGCTTAAACAAAGTTGGAACAGCACTGCCCAAGGCAAGTGTGTGATGAATGAGAATAATTTCAAAAAAGAAATCAGAGAATCACAGAATGGCTTAGGCTGGAAGGGACCTCAAAGCTCATCTCGTTCCACCAGCCCAGGTTGCTCCAAGACCTGTCCAACCTGGCCTTGGACACTTCCAGGGATCCAGGGGCAGCCACAGCTTCTCTGGGCAACCTGTGCCAGGGCTTCCCCACCCTCACAGGGAAGAATTCCTTCCCAATATCCCATCTAACCCTGCCCTCTGGCAGTGGGAAGCCATTCCCCCTTGTCCTGTCCCTCCAGGCCCTTGTCAAGAGTCTCTCTCCATGTTCCTTTCAGGCTCCCTTCAGGCACTGCAAGGCCACATTTAGGTCACCCCAGAGTTTCTCTTCTCCAGGCTGAACAATCCCAACTCCCTCAGCCTTCCCTCCCAGCAGAGCTGTGTCACCTGCAATGCTCAGCTTGGTGTTGTCTGCAAACAAAACAGTGAAGAGTGGACATTTAGGTTTGTTGCTTGTTTTAAATCCTTCGCCTATACAATGTTTTCCCAGCTTGAGTCAAGAATAATGAACAAATGATCCTCAGTGTCCATTGTCAGCTAAGCCCAGATGGTTCTGTGCTTTTCATCAATCAGTTGCCTTGAGGTGGAGAGGTAAAATAATGTCCCATTCAGTTCAGGAGCTAAATGGGGGAGCTCTCCCCACCCCACTGCTCACCTTTGCTGCTGAAGGCAGGGATCAGGTGAAGGGGTGAAAGCCCACACAGAGTGGGGAGAGTTGAGAAGATTCCTGCAGCACAAGATTCTGAAACTGAACCTCTGTGCAATTTTGGAGTGCTGCTCCTCTTTGAAAGGTCTTCAGCACTGGCTCCATTGGCTATGAAGTCTCTGTGTTCATGTAGTAGAAAGTGCAAAATGCTGAAACTTTTTCAAAGAATACATTTAAATCCATTCGTGCCCTTGTCTAATACATCTTAAAGCTTTCATTAAGAACACATAGCTAATGCCAGCTTTATTATAAACACAGGAAATCAAATTCTCATGATTAGTCTTTGACTCTAAAAAAAGATCAAAAGGAAGCAGATGCACTGAAAGTCTTTCTCAAAATCAAAAATCATTGTATTAATCTGCTTTACTGGATGGCACACAGGTCCTCACCACAGAAGATTAGAAAATTCTTTTTAGGAAAGTTCTCAGCTTGACTTCAGCAGGTGTATTCTCAGAAGTCAGGTTTGCAGGTAACAGAGGAAGCTCTTATTTGCCAGCTGAGTGCATTTTTAATTGGCATTATTATGTGTAATACTTGTATATGTTATGCACAGAGATTTCTATTCTGAGCATCCCCATCCTACTGTTCCCACGATCCATGCTGTGCTTGGTGGGATTTCTCACCCTGTGTTTCTGTCTGCCTCAGTCTGATGTTAAATAAGTTTTAGCATTTGTTTGTGAATTATTAGTTATTATCTCTTCAGAGATACTACACCAAGTATTTTTATATGCTAATGTATTCCTCAAGATTCTTCCAGGCTGTGCTATACCTATGGCAAGAGAATATTGCAGTAATTATTTTGAATATTATGAGTTTCTCAAGGATCAAATAAACTGTGCCTACAGGCTTTCTCCATGATCTGTCTTCTTTTCAGGTGAAAGACCATTCCCACCCCATCAGAAAGTGAATATACATTGATGTGTGCTCTACCTAAGACTGAATGGATAATTGCTGCAACCTGCCTGACCACTGGCTAATGTTATTTGCAGTTACAGGTTCCTCCTGTGAATGTTAAGAAGAGATTAGAGGTATGACTTTCATGTGAAAGGTATTCTGGTTATATTTGTGAAGGCTTGTTTGAACCTGTTTTGCACAAGGTTTACCAGTCTTTTTAAATGAAATTCAAGAACTTCTTCAACCTTTGGACAGACTGCAAACACTCTGTGGAGTCTCTAAAACTCACAGAACAGATGATGATGCACACACCGTCTTTGAATTTGGCGTCCATCTTTAGTTTTATTTTAAAGACATTTTGTCTTCTGTCGAAAGATCCTTTGTTTCAATTACTGTATAAACCTGGCAAACATCTCTTGTCTGCTCACATCTCTGCACACTCACACTCTTTATTCTTTGTGTGCCCTTGGGTGGCTTTCCCCCATGTGGTTCAATTCATATCAACAGCTGTGATTGAAGAACGTTCATTTCTTTACTGCTCTTTTTGGTTTGTAGTTAAATGACTGGGATTTGAAATCAATGAGGCTCCTTCTCAGAAGTTGTTCAGCACTAGTTAGGTCACGTTCCTTGTGCATAATAAGGCACTGAACAAGTTAAGGTTAAATGGATTTTTTAATCAATACATACAGACCAAGAACCAACTCGATGTAACAATTTTTCCTTTCACCCCTTTCTTTTTAGAACAAGTACTGATGAAAAGCATTTCAGGAACCACTTCTTATGGCTCACATAATTTTTTCATGCTTGTTTAACAGTTATTTTATTCCACCATTTGCATTAGGGTACAAGTTCTTTGGGATAAAACCCTAAGGATGGATATTGCTGGTATATGAGCTAAAAACTGTGTTGCCACTCAAATAGTGAAATGATAAAACATACCAAAAGACCTACAGCTTCAGAAAACAGAGTGGAAAACTTATTGTAGATTTGCAATCACTGTATAAGCAAAAAAAACCCCAAGATTTAGATCATAGAATAGAATCCCAGAATCATAAAGTTTGGAAAAGACCTCCCAAGGTCATTCTGTCCACCCTTTTCCTGGTGCCCACCTTGTCCCCCAGCCCAGAGGACTGAGTGCCACGTCCTGTCCTTCCTTTGACACCTCCAGGGCTGGGAACTCCAAACCTCCCTGGGCCTGACCACCCTTTCCAGCAGGAAATTCCTCCTGATGTCCAACCTGAGCCTCCCCTGGCACAGCTGGAGGCCGTTCCCTCTCCTCCTGTCCCTTGTTCCCTGAGAGCAGAGCCCGACCCCCCCTGGCTCCCCCATCTGTGATTATTTATTTTTAATTTAAGATTTGTTTGGAAACAGCACTATATGGCACTACATTAACACAATGTGAATTTGGTGACCATGAACTAATTAAAGGTAAAACAAGGTGGGCTGAGGCATTGCACTGAGAGAAGTAAAATGGTTCCCAAGATGCACTTTATTTTCTTATACCCACTGTAGAGAGTTCCAACCGTGTTGATTTCCTGCCAGCAGTGCTTTTGCCATTTCAGCATCTGGAAGCCTGGCTGTTAAATAATCAATATTTATTATTAAACATGGAGAAACATTTACTAAACTTTCCTTGGAGATTTTTCCTGACATACCTTTGACATCCTTTTGTTAATGAAAACTCTCTGAGCTGCTTTTCAAAATTGTTCAATGTATTTGCAGAAAGGAGGGCAGGAGAAGAGACTTTTCTAGTTCCAAACATCTCAAAATTAGCCAGATACAATAAATAGTGCTTAGCAAGTAAAATCTTGAAATTAGCATACAACATTATGATATTACCTCTCCTAATAGTCTTAAATTTTTTTTTTTGTTAAAAGAAGAGTAATTCTGAGTAATGTCATTGGAAGTCCATGGGAAAAATCCCATTTCCTTTATTGAGGAACAGAGTCTCATAAGCATTTATTTCTTCTTCCAAGATATTCTGAGTGGTTCTGAAGTTTTATTCTGTTCTTTGCTGTAGATTAATAAACTGTTTAAACCTTTCTTGCTGTGATCTGATATTCTTAGCCTGGTATTAAAAGACTTGTCATTCCTTCAAATTTCACAACACGAGTGAAACATTTCATCTTTCATCTTTTTTCGTGTATAAAAGGATTTTGCTTATTAAAAAGAAAAAGGATCATATTCTAGATATCTGCTATCAAGGGCAGATTGGTGACTTTTTAATGTCACCCAAACGTTAATCAAAAGCTGAGCTTTTGTGAAATCTTATTCTGAAATATGTTAATAGCATGTGCAATGTCCATTTCTTTTATGAAACTGGAAAAATATGAATTTTATAAAACTGGAAAAATATGGATTTTCTGCGTAATCAAAGGAGACACACAAAGTATCCCAATGGTGTGTACTCCTGTGAGACTCTTTGTCTATCCAATTAAATATTTCATTGGGTTTGGGCAATTCTGGGCTTGATTTTAATTATAGGGGGAAAACATACAAAAGGCAGTTCTTTAGCCTATGAAAAAAACCCATTTAACTTCAATCCAGGTTTCTCTCCTTGTATGTTTTTTATAATTATGTAAATAAAAATGACCTTTAGATAGATAGATATAGATAGATATAGATAGATATAGATATAGATATAGATAGATATAGATATAGATAGATATAGATAGATACAGATATAGATAGATACAGATATAGATATAGATCAGGAGCTAAATTTGTGATCTATGTGAGTCAGGACTTAAATTTGTTCAGTCACTTACGTATTGCAGCACTGAGGCTCCTGAAGAATCCCATTTTTATCACTAAATGAAGGTAATTTAGATAATTAAAGTCCAGCTAGACGTGTGGAATTCTTGAATAAGTTCCTTGTTTAACCAACACCTCTCAGCCCACTGCTGTGAAGACAGTTTTCCCTTTACTTTCCTCCCTGGCTCAGATAAAGCTGTTCTGTGCTGTTACCTGGTGGAATTCTAAGGAATTCATTGAAGATCCCATTGTATTCGTGCTGAATGTGGAAGGAACCCACCAACTAATAATCTCCCAAACGTTTTGGGATGAGAGGAAGAAACAAACTGATCCCTTGAGCTTTCTCCTGAATTAGCATCAGGAGAAGCTCTAGTGGGAAAAGCACAGTAAATCTGACCCATTAGTGCACATCCCCTTGGAATCAGGGAGTCTGCTGGGATTCTTACAGACAAGCCCTACAGAGATAACCCAGGCAAGAGCCCAGCAACCTTCCTGAATGTCTGAGTGGCAGGCGAGGCTGACACCACCCCCTGACACAGGCTTTGACTCCTCTCTGCAACAGGGTTTTTAAGGTGAGAAACGTGGCATTCACTGCGAATTCCAGAGAGAGAAGGTCAGAAGTGAGTGATTGTGTATTTACTAAGAATCCAAAGGCTTCAGTAACTTCACTGAGATATGAAACTTTCAGAATTTCCCTGGCTCTGCAGTAATCAAGATAACCTTCAAGTCAGTCTTGCAGAACTATCATGAACATTACCAGCTGAGGCAGAAAGTTTGCCCATCTCTGCTGTGCTGTGGCAGCTGGTGGATTTTGAAGAAGAAGAAAATCCCTGGTGATATTTTATTTACCTCTTAGAAGGAAATCAGTTGTGAGGGCAGAGTGTTTGCGTGGAATCATCACAGAATGGTTTGGGTTGGAAGGGACCTTAAAGCTCATCTTGTTCCACCCCCTGCCATGGGCAGGGACACCTTCCACCAGCCCAGGTTGCTCCAAGCCCCGTCCAACTTGGCCTTGGACACTTCCAGGGATCCAGGGGCAGCCACAGCTTCTCTGGGCAAACTGGGCATTTTGCAGTGCCCTTGTTTGCACCTCTGGAGATACTTCCTTGTTTGTAAAAGAGAAGAGGAAGGATTCCAATACCAACTGGTTTAGCTGGGTTTTTTGGTTGCCTTTATGTGTGACCAAGAGAGGTAACTTTTCTTCATCTGGAAAAGCAGGGCTGTTGGGACAGTGTAAAATCCCACCTTGAATTATAAAGCTTTAGCAAATACTCTTCCTGGATGAGGAACATTATTACTGGAGAGGCATTTTGCACGTTTTTCAAACACTTCACTATAGGAACATTTGTTGCCTTCCTTCCCAGTCACAAGGGTAGAATCCTGGGATTAATCATTCTTAGCCTAAATCCTTTAGTCACAATCTTCTCTTTTAAAACTGTGCTTTCTCAACAGTCCCAATTGATTTTGCCACAAGCAGGAAAATTTCCTTTGGGAGCTGTTGCTAATTCAAGTGACTCAAAACAACTCATTCAAAACAACCCTACTGTTTATTCACCCAGAAGAACATATGAAGACCTTTTCCTCTGGGGTTTACATTAACTTTCCCACTTTTCTGAAAGTTTAAGCTCATGCTTGACCCAGATACCTTGAGTTTAGAGCTGGGAGACACAGCATCTCTCCATAAAATATGACATCCCACTCTTCCCTTCCCAGTTTGAGATAGCTCTGCCCAAGAGATTGTCATCCCTGTGAGATGAATCACAATCCATTTCTGCCAACTTGGTAAAAAATTGACTAATTTATCATAGGGAAGTCAACAGTGGTTGAAAAAATAAGTGGTCAGTTTTGATTTCTTATCAGGATATTTTTTAGTAACCTACATTTAAAATTAGGAGTGAGTGTAAGCTGAAAAAAAAGTCTCAGACACAGGATTTAATCTGCTCTGATTGCTGAAATTATGTTTAATTTAGTGAAGAGAAGGCAGAGGCATATGTCAGGGTACTTCTCGAGTATTTTAATTAGAAACTGCTGAAACATTTCTAGGTATTTTTTTTACACCTTTGTGTAATATAAGGGCGTAGATAAAAGCCAGTATAGCAGTCTGCTCTTTTCCCAGTGTTGAGGAATGTCAGGGCATGTGTCCCAGTTCATTCCAGAGTCTGTGCTGCTTAGTTTGTGTTCTCTTGGGAAGTCAGGACCCCTCCCCTTTGACAACTTCAGTTTTTCTAGTGTTTGAGTCATCTTGTCATCCTGTGTCATGGCATCAATTCATCTCCTGCCACTATATGGGGTTTTTGTGCCATCCTTAATATACATCCTTTGACTCCACTATTACACTTAATTTTTTTGATTTGATTTTGGGACCCTAAAGATGCCAAATTTCAAAATATGACTGGCATTACCAAGTGTAAACTCTTTAAAAATGTTGTTTCTTGTAAGAAGCTCATTTTGATGTTAAATAAATCTTGCACCACCACCTGCTTTTCTTTCTCACTTTGGCTAAAATCAACATTATTTTAAAGGCGCTGCTTTTAAAGTTTGGGAGTGAAAGATAATTTCATTTTACCATTTTGGGATTTTCTAAAATTGAAAAATAAAAGGTCTTTATCTTTTCTTCTGCCTTCCCCACCCAAGTCTAGTGCCAGACACAGGCAAGGAAATGGGATTTCAAATTTTCTATCCAGACTTACTCTACTGGAAAAAAAAAATATTTTCTATTTGAAGTGGCGAATTTGTTTAACTTAACTTGATAAAAGCTAGAATTGGTGACAAGATGATTTAATACAGCCCTTGCTAACAACTTGCAGACATTACTAGTGTGTCAAAACAACATTGCTAGAGGCACTCTGGCATCAGGCTGGCCTGATAACTACAATGCAGGGAAACAGCTTTTTGGCAGCTATTTTATTCCTGAATGCTGCTGATTAAAGGGAGCTTGAGCCACTATTCTTTTTTTGTCCCCCCTGATATTTTCACTCACGTGGGTTTTTATTTTTGTTTACCAATAGAAAGGCAAATATTTAAAAATTAATACAACTGAAAACCTAGAAGCCTGTGTCTTTAGTAGATGTGAACTGGAATTTTAGGTTTAGTTTTTCTCCTACTGCTGTGTCTCTGCTGGGATCTGCAGCTCAGGGATACTTTGCAGCTAAAGAATTTTTGGTTATTTACCTTTTGTCTTTGGCCACCTCCTCCAGGAGATGTGTATATGATCAAAAAGCCTAGACTTGATATGGGAGTAATTATTCTTGTCATTTTTATGGATATAAAGTGACATTTGCTGATATACATACATATAAATAGTTTTAATGGATGGTGTCGGACATGAATCTTCTTCCTGTGATTTAAGAAACCTGTTGGGCTCAACCACAAATACTATGCAAAACCTTCAATTTTGATGTGAAATAGAAATGCCATTGAATTTTAAACTGTACCTTATCCTTTCCCAGCTCAGTGCGTTGGTAATGTCCAAGGATTTCTCCTGTAAGCAAAATATTTGAAAGTGGAACTTTTACCTTTGCTTTTTCTTCCTGTGTTCACCCAGGAAACTACTGCTCTTTAGTTTACATGCTTTATATTAGGTTTTCCAATTATGACGACATTACACATCACAGGTGTGAGGTCGAGTTTTACTCGTAAAACGTGCTTTTTTGACTATTTTTTTTAATTGTTTTGCATATCCTGTGTACAGGCAAACGTGTGGGAGAGATTTGTGTAAGATGGGATGGAAGGATGTGGGTGCCAGAAATTGAAGCTCGAAACTCAAAGCCCTGGGATTGCTCAGAGGGGGATTTGTTCATGTTCTTCTCATCCCCAGAATGGCACAGACAGGCAAGCAGTCAATTTTGGGAATGCATCATGTGCTGGTGTAGACATCTGTTGTTCATGGTGCTACAGCCTCTTCTCCTGCTGAGCTGGAGTGGGCAACACAAACACAAGGTTCTCCTACATCTACTGGGCTCTTTGAGGTGCTGCTTTTAAAACACAACAGAGCTGCTTCCTGACACTGAGAACAACTGCTTTTGTGCTGTGTTTTTGAGTGTTGTGGTGCAGATAGCTGAGCACAGGTACCTATTGCTGTTTGGGACACACTGGTGTGACCGGGACGCCCAGAGCAGCCGTGGCAGGGGCAGTGAGGGTGGGTGACACTGTTCTAGAGCAGCAAGTGAATATTTATGTACAGAAGGTGTCACTAGATACCTACCTTAGTAATCTCAATTATTTCCCAAAGCTCATTCAGAACTAACTCAGGAACATGCATTAGACAGGTCTGCAAAACATATAGAAAATATCACTAAGTCCTGTGCCACTTCTGAGCCTCTCATGACAAGAAAGTCTTTGAGGGGCTGGAGCATGTCCAGGGAAGGGAACGGAGCTGGGGAAGGGGTTGGAGCACCAGGAGGGGCTGAGGGAGCTGGGGGGGCTCAGCCTGGAGAAAAGGAGGCTCAGGGGGGACCTTCTGGCTCTGCAACTCCCTGACAGGAGGGGGGAGCCGGGGGGGTCGGGCTCTGCTCCCAGGGAACAAGGGACAGGAGGAGAGGGAACGGCCTCCAGCTGTGCCAGGGGAGGCTCAGGTTGGACATCAGGAGGAATTTCTCCCTGGAAAGGGTGGTCAGGCCTTGGCAGGGGCTGCCCAGGGAGCTGGTGGAGTCCCCACCCCTGGAGGTGTCCAAGGAAGGAGTGGAGGTGGCACTGAGTGCTCTGGGCTGGGGGACAAGGTTGGACTCGATGGTCTTGGAGGTCTTTTCCACCATTAATAATGCTGTGATTTTATAATACCTCAGTGGAGTGAAATGCAAAAAGTAGTTAAAAGTGATGAAGAAATGAAATCACAGAGGAAACACTGTAGATAGCACATGGCAACTCTTATTTTGCTATGCCTTGTTTTCAAGTGAACAGGTCTTTGTGGTTTAAATTGTAGGGACACTAGTAATAACTGATTACATGGTTCCAGATGTTGCATCAGTAGTCACAGAATTAATGATAACCCTTGATATTGTCTAAGGGCTAAATTGCCTTCAATTTCCACTCTCATTAGTATTTATATGTATGTGAAATGTCCCATCTCAACACTGCACCGCACATTTACATTCTGAAGTCTGATATATGTTGAGTTACAGAACAAAATGCAAAAGATGTGTCAGTTCTGTGGCACATAAAAAAGAAGAAGTGAAATGGGCCCTTTCCTTGTACTCCTGACTTATCCATTCAAGCATTTTAACTGGCAGACTCCTTCTAATCCCCTGACAGCACCTGGAGGGGTGCTGGTAGAACACCAAAGGGATGGTGGGAGGATATGACATATGACACCAGGGCAAGATCAGAACTCAGACAAATGAAATCTGTCAGGCAGCTCCTCAAAGCCTGCCACAGTTCTTATCACTGCTTGGTTGAGCTGGCTTGATACACAGACTTATTGTATTATTCAGCTGGTTTGATTTTCCTTTTTATGACAACCTTACCCTGGAGACCATCCATCTCCTTGCAGTGTTGGAGAGCGACTCGGACTGAATGATATTTCAATATAATTTATAATCCTATAGTGTAAACAGAAGTGATGGTTGCTTCTAACCACTGTGAAGAATTCCAATAGGTGCATTTCATCTCTTGTTTCTTGGAGGGTTGGAAATACTTTGGATTTGGGAAGTTTTTCATATCTTAGGATTGTAAGTCTTATAGCAGAAAAGCTGTGAAATACCCTGAAAAAGGCAGTATTTTTTTCCCCAATGTGCCCAGGCAGTTAATGGTGCGTGTGAACAACTACAGCTGCAACAAATTATTTGCCAAAAATTCAAATGGTAGTTATTATTACCAGCTTTCTGGATAACATGATGGAATGAAGGGCTTAGCAGAAAAAAGTTGAGCTCAAGTGAAAGATCTGGAAGAAATCAGACAGGGTTGTCTTCTGTGAAACAAGCATTGACTGAGGAACTATTTCGGTTTTCACTCCTCCCATGAGCAACATCATATTTTTGTTCTGGTTACCTTTTTGTCAGGCCAATAATGATATTTGACATGAATTAGATTGATCCATCTTTCTCAACTACATAGCACAAAAACAGGAGCCAGATTTAGTGTTTATATAAGTTGTGGCTGCCCCATCCCTGGAAGTGTCCAAGGCCAGGTTGGACAGGGCTTGGAGCAATCTGGGCTAATGGAAGGTGTCCCTGCCCATGGCAGGGGGTGGGATGAGATGATCTTTAAGGTCTCTCCCAAGTCAAAACATTCCATAAGTCTGTGAAATAATTAAAAATAAATTTTATCATGTGGAGCCTTGTTTAACCATAATTGGTTAAGTTTCAGTATATTTTTGAAATAAGGGTTATAAAATTCTTTAATGAAGCAGCCTGCAATTCAGTATTTTATTTTTCTTTTTATTAATACAGTTACATGTGTAAAGTACAAAGAGAGGCAATGTACAAAGGCTGTAACTGAAATAGAAGTGTACAATATAGCTCAATCTTAATCCTGTTAAGTAATTCTATTTGCTGATGCAATACAAGGCAAGTCAAGAATACACAGTCTTTTTTGCACACATGTCAAATGGCTCTATAATAATTCAAATGCTGACAACTGGCATTGTTCTCTGACTGGCAAACAAAACAACTATTTCGGTGTTTGATCCATTTTTTTTTTATTGTGACTGTGTAAAATGACATAGTGCATCAAACATTTATAAAAAACAGGGGAAAAGTTTTTCTTCTATTCTGTGTTCAAATGAACTAACAAGTGCTGCCAGATTCACATTTAGCAACACCTAAACAACAAACAACATTAAAAATAAATCCCTCTCCTGCCTGGCCAGGTGATTTTCTCTGACCAACGGTGAGAGGTGCCCTGTTTTCTTGATCTTGGTTTAGTTAATACAAGCAGCCCACAAAACAACATGTTTCTTGAAGACCCCATTTCAGCCTCTTTGCCACTGCTCTGTTCTGGTATGTTAAAGCTTCAGAATCACAGAATCACAGTATTATTAATGGTGGAAAAGACCTCCAAGACCATCGAGTCCAACCCGTGCCCCATCCCCACCTTGTCCCCCAGCCCAGAGCACTCAGTGCCATGTCCAGTCCTTCCTTGGACACCTCCAGGGGTGGGGAATCCACCACCTCCCTGGGCAGCCCCTGCCAAGGTCTGATCATCCTTCCCAGGAAGAAATTCCTCCTGATGTCCAACCTGACCCTCCCCTGGCACAGCTGGAGGCCATTCCCTCTCCTCCTGTCCCTTGTTCCCTGGGAGCAGAGCCCCACCCCCCCCAGCTCCCCCCTCCTGTCAGGGGGTTGCAGAGCCAGAAGGTCCCCCCTGAGCCTCCTTTTCTCCAGGCTGAGCCCCCCCAGCTCCCTCAGCCCCTCCTGGTGCTCCAACCCCTTCCCCAGCTCCGTTCCCTTCCCTGGACACACTCCAGCCCCTCAATGTCTTTCTCATCATGAGGCTCCCAAAACTGACCCCAGGACTGGAGATGTCTCAACTGTGCCAGCACAGGGACAGTCACTGCCCTGGTCCTGCTGCCACACTGTTCCTGGTACAGCCCAGGTGCCCTTGGCTTTCCTACCCCCTTGGGGCAGCTCATGTTCAGCCACACCCAGCTCATGTTCAGCCACTGTCAACAGCACTTCCAGGGCTTTTCCAGCTTTCCAGCCCCTCTGTCCCAGCCTGGAGCTGCAGGGGGTTGTGGTGACCCAAGGGCAGGACCCAGCACTTGACCCTGTGGACCCTCACTCTGCTGTCCTCAGCCCATGGATCCAGCCTGTCCAGACCCCTCTGCAGAGCCTTCCTGCCCCTCAGCTAAACAACCCCCCTGCTCAACTTAGTGTCATCCTTGAACTTACTGAGGGTGCCCTCAATCCCCTCGTCCAGGTCATCCATAAAGATCTTAAACAGGAACAGCCCCAAGACTGAGCCCTGGGGAACCCCACTGGTGACCGGTTGCCAACTGGATGTGGCACCATTCACTCCTGTGTCACTTAGCTCATGCTGTGATTAGAGAAAAATAATGAACAACGTTCCTAAATGTCTTTTTTTTTTTTCCTGATTTTTAAAAGAATAAAATGCTGCTAAGAGAGATTTCTGGGGAAAGGACGGTCACTGAATGCTACAAGGAGATATTCCAGCACCACTCACAGGAGGTTTTGCACTGGCAGCAGTCAGGTTCAGAAAAGTTAACTCACTGAGGCAGACAAAGGAGACAGAGCTCTTGATTATCTGGCATTTATGTGTGTTTGGGTGGCAGAGCTCAGATGTTAGTAACTGTTACATGTTCATGCATTTGTCTGGTGAGTCTAAATCTTCTTTACAACCTTCCTACAACCTTGCTTAGTTTTGTGCTGGATTTTTTCTCGGAATACAGTCAGACTTCAGGAAAATTGGATTTAGAGTTAAAATAATTAATTGGTAAAGCAGAGACAAAATCAACAGGACTGAGAGTTGCTTAAAGAAGATTTTGATTCAGTCTTTCCTCTTACTCTGTCTTAGACTAACTTTTTGACCCAGCAATAAAATGTAACCAGTATTTCATCTACCTAGAGTTTGAGAATTTAACCTTTCTATTTTCCTTTGTTTTTCCAAAGGCTCCCTGAAACAAAAATGGCTCACTTCAGGTTGCAAATCAAAATAAATTAAACTCCTAAAGTTCTAGAATTGATGAGGAAAAAGGAGCAAGTTTTAGTTTTAATTTGATCTGCACAATTTTTCTTAGTTTTTATTGTCTGGTTCAGCAGTTGAATCAAAAAGTAAATTATTCAAACAGCTCTAATGATACTCTCCTTCAGAAAAAAGATTAAGCCATACTGTTTCCTGAAGGGGTACTAATAATTGTGCTGCCCAGGAGTTGCAGTAAGCCTCTTAGCACATAAGAAAAAATTAGGTATATATTATATATTATTAGAGAAAATAATATGTTAAAGGGACCCATCCCCTGGCTCATTTGTCTGGAGAACAAAATCTGTAGAAAAATAATCATTTTGCTTATCAACCACAGCTTGGCAAAGGGAAAGTCTGTGTATTTTGTCTTTTCCATAAAAATCCACATATCATAAAACACCTCTTGTGAGGAATGCTGTGTCCATCTTGTCTAGGAGGCTGGTGCATTTTGGCATGAACATTCCATACCCATCAATAAGCAGAAGCTTCCATAGCCTGGAGTGACATCATAGCAGAATATGTGTGAAACAGAGCAAAAAAATTCAATTTTATCTCAGTTTTTGGAAGCATTTGGCTACATCATTTTATTGCTATGATAGCTTTATCTCTGAAACATATCTGAAACAGTTATATGCATGGAAAATTATCATGTGAAGGGCTGCTTTTATATAGGGTAGCACCTAATTGTGGCTTTCCTGTGCCTGAAGGGAGCTGACAGGAAAGGTGGAGTGACAGGACAAGGGGGAATGGCTTCCCACTGCCAGAGGGCAGGGTTAGATGGGATATTGGGAAGGAATTCTTCTTGTGAGGGTGGGGAGGCCCTGGCACAGGTTGCCCAGAGAAGCTGTGGCTGCCCCATCCCTGGGAGTGTCCAAGGTCAGGTTGGATGGAGCTTGGAGCAACCTGGGCTGGTGGAAGGTGTCCCTGCCCGTGGCAGGGGGTGGGACTGGATGAGCTTTAAGATCCCTTCCAACCTGAACCTGCAGCCTGGGAATGCAGGAGTAGGAGAAGGAAGAACAGGGTAGTGGGAAGAGGAGTGCTACAGGGGAGAGTGCAGCATTAGGGGAACATGTGGTTGGCTGTTAATTTGAGAGGAGAGGTGTCATACAAAGGCATGAGTGTAAACTCCTATTTCAAAGATTAATCTTCCTAAAAATAGACCAGTACTCCCACTTTGTACTTGGGTTTAGAGTTTATCTGCATTGAGTCAATAAGGTAAGAACCAAAAGCCACGTTGTTGAGAGCATATACCTTTAAAAAAAAAAAGAAAAAAAAAAGAAAAAGGCAGTGAAGTGTCCTTACCCCATCAAAGTGTCCTTACCCAACCTGTGGCTCCCCCTTTGGTTGCTGAGGACATGTTCATGTTTGGATTTCAGTTTCCCTCACCAGTGAGCATTTCCCTTCTCACTGTGCAGACATGCAGTCTTTCCACTTCATACTGAACTGGAGACCTTGAGGAAACACAACACTGAGCAACTTCTCCCTGTTGGAAAAGCCTTAGAAAATCCACCCAGCTGGAGCCAGCCCAGGGCACTACCAGGGGCAGTAACTGAGGAGCCAAGAAGGGGCAGCAATTTCTAGTGCACCCCAAGCAAAGCTCCCCGTGTTCTGTAGAGCTACGATGAGCTGGAGTGAGCTCTGAGCAGCCTGGGCTGGGGGAAGGGGGCCCAGCTGTGGGGGTGCATCCCCCCCTCACCCACCCGTGGCAGGGAGGTGGAACAAGATGAGCTTTAAGGTCCCTTCTGATCCAAACCATTCTGTGATTCTTGCAGAGCTTTACTGCTTCCACTTCTGAAGACTGGTATAAGTTATCTTGGACATAGTGGCTCCTGGTAAAGTTGAATTGATAAGAAACCAACAGGTTCTCCTTCCTCCTTACCCCAGCATAAATTTTTCTCTGTCCTCTGAGATCACCACTTAGTTCCCAGTTCCCTCCTCTTTTTTCCTCATCAGATTTTAAATTCTCGAGGCAGGGATCATCCCTTTCTCTAGTACTCTTCTCTTTTCTTCCCTTTCCTCCTCAAAACAGAGAACACTGTCAGAACATTAAAAAAAAAAAAAAAAGGCAAGAAAGAACGCAGTAGCAAATATTCCCTTTTCAGATAGGATCATTACCATAGCACAGCTATCCTTCAGCTACCAGCAGCTGCAAATGGAACAGGGAGATGTTCGTGTTCCCTTCCACTGATCTCATTATACAAACCACTAAGAGAAGCAAGGGAATACATTTGGAGAGCTTTCATGTGGTTAAAGCGACTGGGGAAATTCAGTCTTTGATATCCCCTTGTTCAGTGTATCTGCCTCACTTTGTGCTGCCCCTCAAAAAGCAAGGCTGAAAAAATATTAGAGGATTGTTGAAAGGGATTGGAAAAAATAAGAAAAGGCTCTAATTAAAAGGACAAGAATATACTTGGAAAGTGTTTCTCAGTGTTTTTAAGTTCAAAACCAGACCACCTATCCAAATCTCCTCATTAAAAGTCAGATTCAGTTTTCATGCTGAGAGCTTGATCCCAGGTTTCTACCCAGCCAGACAAATACTTATTACTTTGATTCCTACATTACCAAGGTGCCTAACAGCCACTGATTGATGCATGTGTTTGTGAGCTGATGGTCTGGGTAGGCAAAAATCAGCATCCCCAGTTGTTAAATTGGCAATGAAAGCTCAGATGTCAAGAGATTTGTGCATAATTGCCTGGAATGCAAGGAACAGTCCCTGTCTCTGGAATTCCATGTCACCCAACATAAACCCAAGGACCTTTCCTTCATCTTTTCTTTTTTCATTTTTTATTCTTATTTTTTATTTTCAACTCTGTGGTCTCTGTGCCTTGCTGACTCCCTCTTCTGTTGGCAGGCCCACGATGTTAGATAAGAACTCTGGAAAATTTAGGATAAAAAGCAATGTTGGTACTAGCCAAAGGTTTTCTTGGGTAGCTGTGGCAGATGGTAAGGCTTGAGGGAAAAAAAAAATGTACCAAAACCTGACAGAATTTATGTGAAATCCAGCTAAAGAAGTGCCAAAAACCCCAAATGGCTCTGTATAATTCATTACCTTCAGAGTATGAGACTTTATATAACATGGGATATAAGGATGAAATGGAGCCCTTTACATTTCAGGCTGCTGGAGAAATGTGTTTTCTTTAGGTTTTATTTTCTTTTTTCATTAGAAGAGTTTGTTAAGTCCCTGCACAATTCATTCTTGCTCTCCAGAGAATTCAGCTGCACAGTATTTCCTTCTCCAGTGTTTCCAACCTGGGGGGGATGTACTGAAATGTGACAGTAAAAGGAAATGTGTGCATGGCCACTTTGATGGGAATTCCAAGTTATCCTCATAAATGGCTGTGTGGTTCCCCCAAGAATTTAATTAGTCATTTCATTTGAATTATTCACTTGGAAAAAGATGCACTGGGTAGCTTTTAATCTAATTAGGCTATTAGCTACTAGTAGAAGATGAACATATCTAAATAGAAGGTGAATATGATGTTTCAGTCAATCAATCTGTGAGGTAAAGCACAAAGTTTTGTAGTTCTCCCCATGACCATTAAACCAGTCACTTAAACCCAAAAAACAAACCTGGAGGTTATGCTATGTTGTGTGGAATTTAGCTACATGTTGCAAAATTGAATGAAAAACTTTATAGAGGGCAGAATTGATCTGTATATATAAGAATTAAATATATATATATACACCTATGGAAAATATTCAGAGAGAATATATATAAAAATATATTTATTTATGCCTGAAAACATGTCCTCTAAATAAAGTGTAGTTATCAGCTCTTACACAGTAAAAATAAGTACACCTGCTTGAAATTACTAGAATTACAAGGCTATGTTTTAATTTTACTAAATTATTGGGAACTGATGTAAAGATTTATTTCACAGAACAAAAGCACTTAATCAGGACTTAATATTACTGTTCTGCGTCAGTGATAGTAACACTGGGACTTCAGTCTGCATTACTACAATGATTAATTAAAGGCCTTGTTCAGGATGAGTGAACATCATTATTGTTTTTAAATAGGAAAGGCAGATAACCATTACTGATTACTCCTCTATTCCCAGTCTCGCTTTTTAAAGACTAAAGAATACCAAAGTAGGTTGTATAGTTTTCATGAAGCTAAAAACCGAGCCAAGAATAATACTGTTAATATACAACACATACAAAGGTAAAGAGTGAGAGCTGGGTGGGCTTCAAAATTAAAGTTACAAAAATGCTGCACCGCTGTAAGTGCGAATATTACTGCCATTTTTAGTGATATGAAAGAAATGTAGTGCTCTAGCTTTCCTTTAAACAGTTTTTGATAATTGCACAACAGTTCTGAGAATGCATTCCTGGATTCACCAGCAGTGTTTAAAACGTGTACATAAGCACACAGAGACCACCTGGCCTAAAGAAAACACAGACAGAAATTCTGTAAGCTTGAGTCTTTAAATATATCAGTAAGAACACTGAAATGCAAACCTGACCATGAAAATCTACACACATTGTTTAAAATATTTTAAATAATTATTTAAATATATTCAAATTATTATTTTAAATAATTGAAAAATCGCTGAGAAATGCTGTTGTTGGCTGAAATCAGGATTTACAGCCATAAGAAGTTTACAGTAAGGTTTCAAGCGGGCACAATAATTTTTGGGATGGATTTCTAGGGAGATATGAAAGCAGAACTCCAAATTTATTTTTTTTTTCAGACTCATCTTACAGAGGACACTTTATTTTGCACATCTGAGTGGTTGGCTTTGGTTTCCAGGTAGGAGAACAGAGAGTAGATTTCTTAACTCAATCAACTGTATAAGCAGGTGCAAATTGTTCTGGCCTCACAGCACAGCAAAAAATGTATAGAGCTTTTAATGTCATGATGCCCAGAATGGAGCTGGAACTAGGAAATATTGTAGGAGCACCTATGAAATGTCAGGGATTAGAAAGGAATGTTAGGGAATAGGATTCAAATCAGTCAAGACAAAGGTGATAGATTTCATCTTCAGAGAAATCAGAAAGCTGGGGAAACGTATGTTTCTGGTTGTGAGAGGCTTCACATTTCATTTTTTCCTGGAAAGGGTGGTCAGGGTTTGGAAGGGGCTGCCAGTGAAGTCCCCTTCCCTGATCTCTGGAGGTGTCCAAGGAACAACTGGACATGGCACTCAGTGCCCTGGGCTGGGTGACAAGATGGGGATGGGGCACAGGTTGGACTCGATGGTCTTGGAGGTCTTTTCCAACCTCAGTGATTCTGTGGTTCTGTACAAGTCTGTAGGGTCTTGCTTGGACTCTGTTTTACTGAAGAAGGTATTTATTCCCTTCCTTCAGGGAAGAAATGTGGAACAGGTAATAGTCTGAGCTTTATCAGAGCATCACACAGTTTAAACATGATCAGAAAGGGACAATAATGTCAATATTGTGTTCTCTGGCAGTTCTTTGACAACAGGCCTTAAAATCTCGTTGTCCAGGCTCTCAGCCTCCTTAACTGCTCTGATTCAGTAACATAATTGTGTCCTGCTGTATCCCTTCACCTGAGTCTTGCATCCTGTTTTTCCACTACAGTCATGATTTCCTTCTGGCACAGAATTCCTAAATACTGCAGGGCTGGAGTGACCGTGTGTAACAGCTACAGAGGGAGTAGCTCCCAACAGCCCCTGCACCAAAAGGAGTCCAATAAAAGAAGTGTTTTGCTTGGCCCCAGCCATTTCTGCATCATGAAAAGGAGTGGAAGGAACATGTGTCCTTGTAAAGCAACAAGAGCTAGAGCACGGCTCTCCTCTCCAAGCTGTCCTCTGTGTGCAGCCTCCCAGGCAAAGCACAAAAGCACGGGAGGTCAAAGCTATTTGTAGTTATTATAGTGTTAATTTAGAGACATCAATAATGTCAGAGAAATGCTTTCTGAATGAATCCATTTAAAGCACACGTGGTCTGAAAAGATGAAACCTCTATTACGGGAAATGCATGCAGCAATAACAAAACCTCTCCAATCAGCTTTTAAACATCGTATTTTAGAGAAGACTTTTTGGCCACGTGTTGCAAAGAACAGAAAACAACCTTTGTGGTTCACACTGGACCATTATATTCTGTTACCTGTCCTTCAGAAAACTACAATCAGCTTCAGCAGCTGGGCTGAAGCTGCATCATAACAGTCTGAGTGACTAAGAATTCAAATTCAAAAGGAGATGCAAGGAAAAAACATATCATCAAAAGGCATAAGTTCACAAATAAGTGAAAAACAGGCAAGAGAGATAATGTGTTTTCTGCTAAAGAACATATTTCAGGCACCATAAAATGAAAGACAAATGGAAGATTCTGGTGGTAAAATGATTGCTCTAATAGCACATAACAAATCATTAAGAAGTGTGTAAATCAGACCAACTAATAGTTGATCCAAGAGAACATTTAAAAAAAAAAAACCCTTAGTATTCAGGATACTACTTGTCTACTTAAAACTTGCACAAATATAATTGCAAGTGAAACCATGAAGTTACCATTGCAATATTCTCTCTCCTTCCTTCAAAAGCACTTGCTTCCTTCAGCAACACTGGAGGACTAGAAAATACAATATGGATAAAATACAGAAATATATCACTATAGAAGCATGAAATCTTTCAGGTATTTGGTGTGGTACAGGTTAAATACATTAATTATTCAGTAGCTAAGGGGTGATCTCAGGGAATAAGCCACACTCTTGTTGCTTACAAGTTTGGCAGCAGATGCAGTTACCATCCAGTTGTTTTGTTTGATATTAATGAAAACAGAGCTGAAATGGGAATTGATGCAAAGGGGAAAGATCAAGGTCTGTCTTCTGGCTGAATCTTACTACTGACCTGGGAGAAAAACCTGAATTTTGACCCTTCCTTCAAGTTTCATGGGGAGCTCAATTAATTTTATAGGTTTTGTTTCTGGTCTGTGGGGCCACCTCAGAAGGGCAGGGTATGACATGTCTCCGTGTGAGGTTACTCAAAACTTAACCTTAAATTCTTAAAAGTAATGTGTTTTTCTGCCTTTTTCTCCTAATTTGGAAGATCCACCCTTATATTCCACAACTGCTCTCTCAAGAATCAGAGAATCATGGAATCCTACAATGGTTTGGGTTGGAAGGGACCTTAAAGATCATCCAGTTCCCACCCCCTGCCATGGGCAGGGACACCTTCCACCAGCCCAGGTTGCTCCAACCTGGCCTTGGACACTTCCAGGGATACAGGGGCAGCCACAGCTTCTCTGGGCAACCTGTGCCAGGGCCTCCCCACCCTCACAGGGAACAATTTTTTCCTAATAACTAATCTATTAAGTAATCTAACTTATCTAACTCTGTCAGTTTGAAGCCACTCCCTCATGTCCTGTCTTTGCAAGGAACGTATTTCTAATTAGTTATTGTACACATCTATAAATCTTTAAGAAAATTTATGGTGTCTGTTTGGCTTTTTATTAGAAAGATCTGGCAGTTGTATGTAAATGGGTTATTCAGTATCCAGTGAAGTCACTGAGAGTCATGCATAGAGTCAGGTTTAGTTTTGGAGGAGTTTCCTAGATGTTTTGTCTTGAATCTGTTCTCTGTTATGATACAGTTGTTCTTTCCAAGGTGAATTTTCATTGCCACCACAGTAGAAATTTATAAAACTTGGAGGAATTTTCCATGCTCTGCCCCATCCCCTGATATGTTGGTGAGGGTGATCTGTCGTTCAAGGATTGTATCATTTGTCTCCAGCAGCATTAAAAGGAGATTTCCCATTAGACTCCAAGACTCTGCCTGGCACACACGAATCTTTTTTTTATTTGTTTTTAGAGTAAACAAAAATCCTTTACATTTCATTATTGGAAGATTAGGACATTCAAGATTGTTTTTGTGGATTTCTTCTGCCTTTAAACTAGCTCGTATTCTGTTGGCACATCAATCAATTCTATAAAGAAAATACATAAAGGACAAAATTATCGAGCTTATATAAAGATTGAAAGGCTGGAAGCTGAAAAATG
Organism: Corapipo altera; assembly: GCF_003945725.1. Classification (NCBI taxonomy): domain Eukaryota; kingdom Metazoa; phylum Chordata; class Aves; order Passeriformes; family Pipridae; genus Corapipo; species Corapipo altera. The sequence goes on along the minus strand of NW_020884956.1, from coordinate 998,106 downwards.
TAAATTCAAAGCCATTTAGCTCAGTGACATCAGCTGACTGTAAGTTAAATTTTTTATATATAGCCTGCATCTTACATATATACAATATATATATCTCCAGTGATATTCGTCACTCCTCCCAGTTCTTCCTTATCCTAAAGGAGAAGGAAACTTTTAGTACCTTTATATCAAAATTAGTAATAAGCAAATGATTAGTGTTTCATTATTGTCTGTTTCAGAGTAAAATATTGGATGAAAAATCGCCTCTTAAATTTAAATATTTCTTCATTTCTTCCCCCAAACAGCATTTTTCAGTGTTTCTATTCAGTGTTTTTGTATTAAATACTTTATTTTGTGGTAAGTGATGCATTGCAGGCTGCCCCAAGCCAGGACTGGTTTTTCCCTCACCATTTTCTCTCTCTTTTCCATCCTCAAGTTCTGTTAAAAGTCAGCCAAGCCACCCTCTATTTTTGAAAGCTGGGCACAGAACCGAAACATCCTTTTCTTTCCCCACCTGTAGTAAATGTTCACTCCGGAAAACTAAGCAGGAGCTGCAGAAAAATAGGTTCGTTAAACGTTATTTGCACAAACAACGCACCACGAACGACTTATTATTCTCTATTTAAATTACTGCAAGTTAGAGAAGGAACTGGATTGAAATATTCAGAATAGCTGCCTGCGATGGTTTCAGCTCTGTATTGGGGGTGACAAATGAGGTGTTCGGCTCTAGGCTGTGCCGCGGAGGGTTGGAGCCGGGAGGAAGGTCTGTGTCACACCAGTACCATCTTCAGGCGAGTCACAGCACGGCAGATGAATGTCTCAAGAGCAGAGGCCGGAGCGTAAATCGGTCTGAAAACCATTCGTTTCACGCTATGTTACAGTAAAAAATTTTGTATCTTCGCCCGCTCTCGAACCTACAAATGCTCCCACAATAATAGCAGGTTTTTAAATACGTGCACGGATGTACAGCCTTAATATTCAGGGGGCAAAAAAAAGTGGATTAATTGTCGTTTTTTTTCAAATACAGGCTGAACACAGACAGACTGAGGGGACAGAGGTGACAATTAGCAGTCAGTACTCATGTATTAATTTAAAACGTCATAAAATTTATCACTGACCTTGTTAAGCACTGAAAATCCCCACTGCAGCTGAGAATTTATTTGGATTTTTATGTGACTCAAAATTATGGAGAAGAAATCTACTAAGAACTGTGAAGTAAAACCACACCTGGCTGAGGAAACCCCTCAGTGTACATTGCTGAGAGAGAACTTTGCAGCTACTTGTCCTTCCTTGATACTCTTTCCTAAACAACTGGTTGGAACTCTGAGAGCTGAACAACTAAAGTAAAGGGGGCTTTCACCTGAGCCAGCCCAGATGTTCTCATTTATGTTGGAAGTGTTGTTGGTAACCAGGTTTTTGGACAGCACTTAGTTAATATGGTGATTTATGCATTTTTAGAAGAATAATTGGACAGTGCACTAATATTGGAAAACCATCCTACCTCATTTTCCCCAGGACGCACCAGGTTTAATTCCATCAATTCAAATATTTCAGATCGATTGCAGAATCAATTTTGTTTTCATGCTCCCTGAGAGAAAACCTTCTTCCACTTAAGTATTTTTTTCTTTCTTAATACTTTGTTGTCCCTTGACTTAGTAATTTTTTTCAAGTTTCACTAAAATCAGTGTTTAAATGCTGCTTCTAGAAAGAATCTGATCTTGCCAGATCACTTCTTTGCTGTTGGATAACGTGTGGTACCTTCCAGCTTCTACTTATGACATGCCTTTGAAATAGTCACTGGGGAGTGTTACTTCAGATTTTTATCCTTCACCCCTCAAATTCAATATTTATTATCAATGTGTCGTATGTTTAGGGCATTTAGTACTCTGTATATTAAAATGCCATAGAGTAATTTTAAAATGTCATTTTTTTGAAGTTTACAGTAACGGTAAAAAAGGTTGCACATAAAACATGTTCTATTTTATCTGGCTAAGGCTGTATTTTAATGAAGAATTATGGGTATGGTGGCTGTTATTGCTGCATAAAACTGCACTGTGGTTCCCAGGAGATTTAGGGAACCTTTTCAACAGTTGGATCTTGAAGTTTTATTTTCTGTTTCAGAAAGGGAAAACTCATTCGAGGCTTTCAGGGTTCAGTGATTTTGAAATTAAGCTGCTACACAGAGCTATCACAGCACTCCTTATCCATGTGGAAGCCCAAGCCAGATGATCCAAGCTAGAATTGTGTGTCTATAGGTCTCACTTCTCAAGCTACTGCTATGTGGATTAACATGTCAGAGAGAAACTGTAGCATCAGTATGAAATGCCTTTGTAAAAATATTTGCCAGCCCTTCCCACTGTCCACTGCAAAGCAGGCTGGTTCCTGAAATCCTCATTCATTTTTCCTGGGCACCTGGGAACGTTCTGAAGCAACTCCATGCAAGCAGACTGGGAGTGCTTCTGAAAAGTTTTCAGGTGTCAGAGCTCTGCTGGGGGCAGATCCTGCTTCCCTTTGCTTACTCAGCTTTGTATTTGAGCTCTGCTGAGGAAGAGGAGAAAGTTTGCTGTCTCTGTGATCCTTTGGCATTTGCTGGGTTTGGCACAGCCTGGTAACCTGCTCTTCCCTGCTGGAACTGCTCCTCCTTCATTAGGACTTTGCTGCAAATATTTTTAACTGGGAAAATATTAAGGGTGACTATATTCTATTCATAGTCCAAATCCAGTTCTTCAATCACTCTGCAGCAGCAATTAAATGCAGTGCAGGGCAATTTTCTCTGAAATAAATTTCACAGAGAAGTCCTGAATACAGCAGAACTGCACTTCTAGCTCTGCACTGTGATCCAAACCTGTGTCAGTATTAGAAAGGGTAAGAAAAGCCTGTCCTTTGCTTTGGGTCAGTAGAAATGAGTGCCCAGTGCTGGCTGTGCTCCAGAGCTCGTGGGAAATACATGGATGACAGTGGGAATAGCTGTACAGCAAGGGCTGTCAGAATTTATTTGCCAGCAACATTTCCTATTGCCCTGGATCAGTAAGACAGCAGAGGACACATTACAGCTCTAAGTGGCATTCTGGTTTAAACAGGGCTATAAACATGACCCTTTACCACAGATCTACAAAAGTATTGCCTTTGGTCTAATAAAAAGACCTAATTTGGGTAAGAAGCCTTCTTAGATGGAAACCAGCAAAAAGAATTAAGGTGTGGACTGATGCAAACCAGGAATTTTTCTTTGCTCTGTACATTTAAGTTTATCCAAGTTACCCTAATTCTGGGGGATGTTTATTCATTCAACAAGGATGGGAACAGGCAGTAACTTGATTCAGGGTGTCCCCAAGTGCCCTCGGTGTCACACAGTTGTCTCTGGGACTCCTGGACTCAAGCCTTGGCTTCATGTTCTGAACAGGGAGAGACCATTAAGCTCCTGTAAAGGCTCAGGTGAACAATCCAGTTTCATTATCAGATCTGCTTTTATCATAAACACTGGTTTTAGGGGTAATAGTTGGAGTTTAAATTTGTTGATCTGATGCTCAATATTTTCTTTATGGCAAGTTTGTCTTTCAGATGATCTAAAATGATCTTCAAAGCTCTTTGAAGTCACTGGAGTTTTCTGTTGATGTCAAGAATCTTTGGGCCAAGCACTGAGAGTCAAACACACTTGCACTCATTTGTATAAAGACACAATAAATCTGTGTTAATGGATAAGCAGAAGAACAGATTGTGTGATAATTCTGTGGAGTTTATATTAATATATAAATGACTTTACATGTCTTTGCATTAATCTAAGTCTTCCTTAACACCACTGCTAATCTAGTCATCAGGAGTTACAGCGATGCCCAAAGACAGAGAAAAAGCAGTCAGGTATCTCACTGTGTTAGTTATATGCTTATTGCAGTCCTTGAACATGAAGGTATCTTAATTAAAACCAACCCTAATGCAAACAAATATTCTGTGGATGTATTATGAAAGCTCTGATTAATCTAGCAATGCAATGTTTGTTTAATCAAGATATTGCAGAGATACTTTTATAAAGCCTGATAAATTACACTGCAATCCAAGGTGGCAGCAGATATAGTTGATAGCTACCTAAATATTCAAATCCTTTTAGAAGAGATGTGTATACAGAAAATAGGCAGAATTGTTTACTTTTTAAAGTCACTAAAGCTGTCATTTAATGCAAATGAAATAAAGTTCCCAAATGTGAAACTAAATTATTTTATGACTACATATTTTTAATCATGAGAAAAAAACTGTCTAGACTAAAGTTCATTGTGATGAATATTATGATGATACAGAGAACAGAAGTGATGACTCTTGCTATGAGTGCTCACTAAGTATGCACAGAATTATTTCGTGTTATATATGTGAATGCCTTTGAAGAAATGCTGAAATTCAAACTTCTAGTGTCATATGCCAGAGTAGTGATTTTTTTTTTCAGATTTTTAAAATGCAGACTTGCACTTGAACTTCAATTCATTATGTGAAATTTTGAGAGTTTCTGACACAAATATTCTACTCTCTTTGCAGCCTGCACAATGCAGCTGTATGGTAATTATTGCTCTTACCCTGCTTTTTCTAACAACCCTATTGCACTTCTGCAAAGTAAACTTACAATGAGTAAAAACTCCTCAGGAGAGTTAAGGAAAATAATTTTGCCAAGTAGCTCAGAATTCTGTCAATCACACAACTTTTCCAGGCTCACTTTGGAACAAGATGTGCATATTCCTGTTGTTATCTACCAAGATCATTCCTACCTGTTCTTACAGAAGAGGAGGAAGGAACATGGAGCTGCTGGAGCGAGTCCAAAAGAGGCACCAAGATGATCAGAGGGCTGGAGCAGCTCTGTTGGGAGGAAAGGCTGGGAGAGTTGGGATTGTTCAGCCTGGAGGGGAGAAGCTTTGGGGTGACCTGATTGTGGCCTTCCAGTGCCTGAAGGAACTACAAGAAAGATGGAGAGAGACTATTGACAAGGGCCTGGAGTGACAGGACAAGGGGGAATGGCTTCCCACTGACAGAGGGCAGGGACAGATGGGATAGTGGGAAGAAATCCTTCCCTGGGAGGGTGGGGAGGCCCTGGCACAGGTTGCCCAGAGAAGCTGTGGCTGCCCCATCCCTGGAAGTGTCCAAGGCCAGGTTGGACAGGGCTTGGAGCAACCTGGGCTGGTGGAAGGTGTCCCTGCCCATGGCAGGGGATGGGATGAGATGACCTTTAAGGTCCCTTCCAACCCAAACCATTCTGTGATTCTATGACAGGAGGTTGAAAATGGAAAATGAAGCCAAAACCCGTAAGTGATAATGGTTTTGGTACCATCTCAGAAAAAAAGTCCCTTCCAGCCTTATCCAGAGTGTGATTCTGTGGTGACACCTCCAGTAGGTGCTTTCCTACCCGTAAATCACAGCACAGAAATTAAAGTAAATGTAGTGCCTGCAATTAATGCAGGGCAATGCCACTAATGTCCATAAAAAGCCATCTGAAACTGCCTGAAATGATGGCTTTTGAAAACAACTTGCACTCCAATCACCCAGCTGCAGACAATTTTAGTAAAAACATAGCTGAGCTGAGCTGTGGGTTGGTGGTGTTTCCATTGGCTGTGGTTTGCAAACCTCCTATTAATTTCCCAACTGAAGCTGCACAGTCATTCATCTTCAGAACAGCTATTCCAAGGATTTATGAAAGCATAATATGAAAATAAGACTAATGTATTATCTGAAAAGGGCATTAATATTCGTGGTACTGCCAGCATAAATCACAGGTCAAATGGTCATTCACATCAGAACGGGGAAGATTCCCTCAAGCCCACTAGAATGCAATTTATGTTACCTGTATTAAGAACTGAGCCAAAGTACAAAATCCTGTGGCCTGAACCTAAGAATATAATCCAATACAACACCTCACAGGAAGACTGGAACAGAGAAAGAGACTGGAACTCAAAAGAGAATACCTCTGGGTTTGATCGTTTGGAGTCAAATGCTTTTCTTGTACACTACAGAGTTGGGTTAAGAACTAAGAAATGCTTTTTGTTCTGAGACAGTGGAGCAGCAAGTTTTTACATAGTGGCTTCTAGGAATGCTTTGCATTCCTTGGAGGTACCTAAAATAAAGAACATAGGTAATAGGAGTGCCATGGTTGTAGAAATGGGATAAAGCACTCCAAATCCCAGCTAGGTGAATCACAGGAAACTCCTGAAGCAGAGTTTATTCCAGGTCTGCTGTACATTAGCCAGTTGTAATTATGCTGGGTTCGTGCTTTGTAGAATGACAAGAATGAAAACACTTCGAGTACGTATTTTACAGAGGTGAAAAACCACCTTCCAATTTTATGTCTCTTTTCCTTTGAACATTTTGAGGTTTATTTTTGCTTTGTGAGTACACAAGGTGAAATCAAGGTGAAATGCAGCCACTAGAAGAGTGACCAGCAAAGCTACAGAATGATTGTTGACAGGGATGTTAAGAGTATCATTAAAAAATTGTAAGTGTGAAATGGCACTTGGTAGTAGATACCTCAACTGGAATGAGAGCCAAGAAGGCAAGAAACTTACTGAACAGGCTTCAGTTTTCATATTTCCTGTGAGAAAAAAAAGCCTTTATAAAGAATCTTTTAGGTGTGGGACATCCAGGGTGAGAAGTGTCAAGTTTACACAGCGTGGTACAACTTCCCCTGTGCACAAGAGTCAACCCCTTTCCATGAGAAATGCTGGATTCCTTTAGGGCTTGCAGAGACCATTCCTGCCAACATCCAGGTCAGGAATTCTCTCTCTTGACGAGAGCTTCACAAGCAGCTCTTCATGGCCCTTGTATTTAAACTGAGCTATTAGTTTGCTTCTTGGAAAATAAACAGTGAGTAAACATTAGTTATTTCTATTTCCAGAAATTTCCTCAGAGGTCTCATCTTAACGTTCTGGAATTTTTCAACTGACTTTGTTCATTAGATATAAACCCACACACACATCCAGAGCTGTCCTAACTTCAGGAGTGGTTTGTTCTAAAACCAGGACCAGTACTTGGTCAGAGTGAACTCAGCTGATTATTCTTTTGACTATCACATGGAGATACATTCAATTTTGGAGTCAAGGAGTGATATTGGGGGCACTGTGAGGGAACTGGGAGCACTAGGATGGAGCTGGGAGCACTAGGGCGAGTGAAGAAGTGATACTAGGAGCAGTGGGAAGGAACTGGGAGCGCTGGAGGGAGTGAAGGAGTGATACTGGGAGAAGTGGGAGGGAAGTGGGAGCATTGAGGGGAGTAAAGGAGTGATATTGGGAGTGGTGGGAGGAAACTGGGAGCTCTGGGAGTGACACTGGGAGCACTGGAGGGAGTCAAGGAGTGATACTGGGAGCACAGGAGGGAACTGGGAGCACTGAAGCAGTCAAGGAGTGATACTGGGAGAAGTGGGAGGGAACTGGGAGCACTGATGGGAGTTAAGGAGTGATATTGGGAGCAGTGGAAGGGAACTGGGAGCTCTGGGAGTGATACTGGGAGCAGTGGGAAGGAACTGGGAGCACTAGAGAGAGTCATGGAGTGATACTGGGAGTGGTGGGAGGGAACTGGGAGCTTTGAGGGGAGTCAAGGAGTGATACTGGGGGCAGTGAGAGGGAACTGGGAGCACCGGAGAGAATCAAGGAGTGATACTTGGAGCAGTGGGAGGGAACTGGGAGCACTGAGGGGAGTTAAGGAGTGATACTGGGAGCTGTGGGAGTGATACTGGGAGCAGTGGGAAGGAACTGGGAGCACTGAGGGGAGTTAAGGAGTGATATCGGGAGCAGTGGGAGGGAACTGGGAGGACTGGCAGAATCACCCGTCTCACGGGGCAGCCCCAGGAGTGAACAGTGAGGGAGAGGAGGGGGCGGGGTCCCTCAGGGATCACCTGGGCTCAGGTGCCGGGGGGGAGTGGCCGGGGGACCATCCCGGGGTCTCTCGAGGAACGACGGTGAGAGGGCTGGGGGAGCACCGGGATGCAGCTGGAGATGGAGCTCTGCCCCAGGAAGGTGCCGAGGGCAGCACAGGAGAGGGGACCCGCATCTGAGCCGGTGGGGCAGGGGGGGGGGGGGGGGGGGGGGGGGCTTTCCCCTTTCCCCCCCCCCCCCCCGGTCCCCCCAAAAAAAAAAAAAAAAAAAAAAAAAAAAAAAAAAAAAAAAAAAAAAAAAAAAAGCGGGGCATTGGAAGGAAAAGAGTTTTAAATTGTGGGAAAAACCTCCTCTGCCATCACTGTATGTTTTTAAATTGAGGGGGAGCCCCCTTCATTTCAAATGAAGGAAAACTTGCCTTTTGTAGGGTTTTAGGGGATTCGTTCAATTGACGGGGATTTCCCAATTTTCTGTTATTTTCAGGTTTAAATGGAAGGAGAAAACGCTCATAGTGTCATTTTCTGGCTTTGAATTGAGGGCAAAAATCCCCATTTTTATCATCTTAAGGTTCAAGTTGAAGGGGACTCCCTGTTGTCCTGCATTTTTAAGGGTTTAAACGGAGAGGAACCTGGTTATGTGCCATTTGGGACTTAGAGGGGATGGGGGGGATGGGGATTCAGGAGGCAATGAGGCTTCTTGGGGACGACTTGGAACCCTGCAAGTGAAGGACAGCCCTGTCCCCCAGGGAAGAAAGGCTGTAGCCTCGGGATCTCAGGTGCAGGTGATGGGCAGCTCAGGGTACTCCACGGGCAGCAAGACCTTTCTGTCCTGGCACCTTTTCTTACAGAGCAATCCCTTGACATAATCAGTTCTGGAGGTGGAAGGGAAATTTCTGATGCGGTTTCTTGACAGGGAATTTCAGTTCTTTCCCATGGGAAGGAAAGCTCGCAGTGTTTCAGTGGCAGATGATGGGCTGCCCAGGGCAGAAATAACCAGCTAAACCTTCCTGCCCTGGGAGCAAGCCTGGGATATATTCCATTTTGGAGATGGAAACCAAGTTTTGGTGGTGGTTTCTCTAACGTGAATTTATGGTTCTTTCCCTTGAGAAGGAAAGCACGTTGCCCCATAACAGTGTTCTAGCATCAATCCTTGGTTATTTTCTATTTTTTTGGGGGGTGGAGGGGGGTTTCATATTTCTTTTGAGATATAGTGTCATAGTTCCTCTCTGTGGAAACCAGAAAACCGGTTTTGGATCCACACATTGGGTGATCTTGGTGTAATTAATTTTTTTTTTCCCTAGTTTACAATGTTATTGGTTAGAGCTTTTGATCCACTACAGAGGGAATGCAAAAACCAAGCTGTTGAGCTTTTTGTCCTGTCTTTTTACTCTCTGAGCTGTTAGTGGTGGAGTTTGGCTTAGGATCCTGACTCTGTGAGACTGAAGGACTATGATGGAATGTAGAGTTGAAAAGGAAATGCAGATCCCAGGGTGTGTGGTGCTCTTCAGTGGGTGCACTTGAAGGTGACCCAGCAACAGTTTGCTCCCCTGGCACTTTTGTGAGCTGTATGTTTTTCAGTATGTTTTTTGAATTTTGTAATCGGACCCTGCGAGAGGGAAAAAATTTATTAGTACATATAATTGGGAAGGAGTTCTTGTTTCTGTTTGAGTGCGGTGCAAATAAGAGTTCGCACGTGAAAGGGGAAGGTCAGCCAAACCTTTCTGTCCTGCCGCGTGTCGTTTGAGAGCGGTGACTAAAACGTTTCCACCTTTGGATCCGCACTTCGGGAGGTTGTTTCTGTGCGCGCAGCGCCGTGCGGTGGAACTGCTGGAGGCTGGCACTGGGGAAGGTCCACTAGATAGCGCTGTGTGCTTGAGAAAGGCGAAAATACATCAAGGTTCCCTCCAAACCACCGAATGTGACGATCCGAAGCTGAAAACGTCCTCCACTGCTCTCCGAGGAAATGTACGGGAACAGAAGATTTCGCTGCCTTCCCCTTGGAGCGTGTAAACCACCGTGAACACCATTTGCTTCTCGGCTCTACCTACCGTGACATTCTTTCGATCTCACAGAGTCCAGAGTTTAACCAAACAGCTTCCAGCCACAACTATCTTAGAGAAATGTGCCAGGACAGAGAAATGTGCCAGGACAGAGAGCTTTCACTGACCTTCCCCCTGGTCCGTGCAAACTCATACTCGCAGCTCAATCCCTGTCCCACACCTTCAGCGTTGCAGGGTCCAAAGTGTCCATCTACATCCCACAGAGAAAAAGTGTTGGCACAGAAGGAGTTCCTAGATTACCCCTTCTCCTTCCCTAAAAATAAAATAAAATAAAATAAAATAAAAATAAAAATAATAAATAAATAAATAAATAAATAAAAGAGGTCCTAGAACAAAAAAGACAGTGCTGGGCACACTCTTCCCGTGCAGCCTTAGACTGCACGACATCCACTGATGGTGTGCTTTTTTTTCCAGCTGTGTGCACTGTTACATTTCGGCTCTCTCGCTGAGCCCAGCTCCACAATTTTAATCTGAAAGCCAAAGGGGAGAAAACTGTTACTGGGTTTCACAGGCACATCGAAGGGTGTCAACATCACCATGTGCACTGGGGCTGCGAGCTTTCCTTTCAAGCTTCAAGTACCACTGCAGTCTTTCAACCTGGCAGAGATCCTCTCCCTGAACTAACTGTATCAAGTGTAAATAGGTGCCTGCTGAGCCGACTGTTGTTGTCTCCATATTTAGCTCGCATCCTTTGAAAAGAAGCTCACCCGCTGGAGCTGAGCACTTTCCTGCTCAATTGCAGGTACCATCACCATCGTATTCTTTTCCTCTTGCAGAGCCCAGCTTCAAACCTTAATACATCCAGCAATTGCTCCCATACCAAAAGTCCTGGAACAAAAAGTCAGCTCTGGCCTTCACCTTCCCTTTGTAGTGTAGGTGTAGACCCACCCCAGTCTATGTGCTCAGCTCTGTGTACTCTCAAACACTTTCGGTCTCACAGAGCCCAGTTTCGAAACTAAAAACGTCCCTCGGAAAAGGTTCTGGAAGAAAGAACCAAGTGCTGGAATTCTTTTGCAGCCTATAAACTGCACAGCAACCATGAGACGACTCGCCTTCCTTCCCGGCTATGTGCAGGATCACATCCTTTCAGTCTGGAAAAGCTGGGATCCAGAACTGAACCCTTACACTGCTCCCGCGCTGTGGGACAAAAAGCTTTTTACCTGTGCACTTTTACCTGTCATAGAAACACCACGCGATGGCGGTGTGGACTTGCATAAATTCAGCCTAGGAGCCTCCCTGCATCTCGGGACTGTGCTGTCCCTCTTGTGGCTGCTTGGTCGTGCCAAAGAGGAGGACCAACAGTGAGTTACTCCCGTGCTTTGGAATGCATCGTGCTATATTTTCCATCTCACCATTCGGTCAGCTGAAAAATTAAGTGGAAAAAGAAAATTTTCTGGAAGCCGTTCTCTTCAGCTGCTTTATTTCCCGAATGGTCTGTCTCAACCTTTTGCCGATTTCTAGGCTTTTGTTTTTCTTACCGCGCCTCCCTCCCAGCAGTTTTATTGTCGTTTGGAAGTCGGAGTTAATCTAATGATGTGATGTGTATTTTGGCTGTCACTTGCGTGAGCAGGGCAAGGATTGTTTTACTTCATTGCCAACTTGGTTCTGTTAGACGAGCTACTAATTGCTTGAGCAATTACCCCAGTGAAAAAGATGGTGATACTTTCAAAGCAGTTAAACGTGGGTAGGTTCCTGTTTGAAAAAGCAGAGAAAACTAATTGCCTATAAATAAATGGATAGGGCTGGGTGTAAATAAGTAGGGCTGTGTTTAAAGTGTTACTTAAAGAACAGCTTTGAGTTGGAGAGAGACCATTTAAGAACTGTGGGTTCCATTTATCGCGTTGTGTAATTCAAGGTCGGGGTTACCAGCCTTTCTAGGATGAAGGTGTGGATCAATGAGATTTTGCCCACGGGTCTGGGAACTATCCAGAATATTTAGCAGAAATTCAGAAGTTGTGCTGACATGTCCAAGTATCGCTTTTGTGAGTGCTTGCAATTTTTTTTAAGAGTATACTTTAGTAAGACAAGAAAAATTATTTCATTTTGATTGAATATTTCTGTGATTACTGACAGAGAAAAGAGCGTTTGTGGTGCGTCTGCTTTCCTGTAACTATTCTTTAGCCACTAAACTGTTGAGGAACACACTTGGTCCGGGCAGCTCGGCTTGCAAACTGCAGACTGAACTGCAGATAGAGATGCAGATTGAACTGTGGGTGGGAGCCCGAGACAAGGGGCCACGAAGTGCCAACCTTTGGGATAACAAAGGGCATGAGGATGGGTGATGCCAACCAGGTGAGGGGCCACAGAGACACAGCAGGAGCCCGGAACTGATGAGCTTTTGGATAACAAAGGAGATGAAGACCTGTTACCCAGCGAGGTGGATGGACGCGGAGAAAGAGCCAAAGATTCGGAAGGAGGTGCATAAAAGCTGCTTACATATATATGTCAATGTAGGATCTGTTTCTTGTATTTTATTTTCATCAGCTACCAGATGGGGGGTTCTACAATGATCATTACCTCTGTAACATCACATTCATGCTAAGGGTAAATTCGGCGGCATTTAATTGTTCCATAGCTCGGATGGCGTGGAGAAAACACACCTGAGAAATGAAGCTTTAGTTGATTTGTCTTGTTTGAATTTAACTAAAACAAACAAACAAACCAACCCATGAAAATCAGTCTCTGTCCACTGTGCTTTACATTTTTACTTGATTCCAACTTTCCCAGCCTTTAACTTTTTGACAGCTGGTCTGAGAACCTGAGGACAGAGCAGCTCTGGTGTGATATCTGTGCTTTCTGTGATGCTGTTAATAAGAGCTGTGTTGTTCTTTTCATAGTGCCATCAAAAGCATCTCGACACTGTTGCTGCTAAGTTTTGCCACCTTCATAATTGAAAAGTTCCTCATGTGTATTTTGCGTAATTTTCATGCAGAAAACAAGACACTATAACATACTAGCAAACAAGGAAAACAGCTTTGCTGGACACTGTAATCCATCTTAGAAATCTTTTTTTATTATATATATTTAATGTTTTCAAGTACTAAAGGGTTGCAAAAATAACACACCAGTATGAACATAACAATTTAGCAAGTATATATATATATATATCTGCCAAACTAAATCAAATCTACTTCAACCAGTACAGCACTTAAAAGCAACCTGGTAGGAAGAAAATATTTCATGTGGCAACTTCCTCTGCTGGAACAACTTCCAAAAGCATCTGGAGGTGCATAGTGATGGGATCTGAGGAAAAAAGTTATTGTTAGAGGCTTTATGAGAGAGAACAATATCTCAGTTCAGACTACTGAGTGAGAAAATTATCTTTCCAAGCAGTTGTCCTTTTTTATTCCTATTTCAAACGTAAAAAATAACAGCTGGGGAATAAAAATAGTCTTAAGATCCAAACTACAGCATTCCAGGTTTCCAAACTTGCTCTTACTAGAGTACAATGCTTCTAATTGCATAAGTGCATTATAATTAATAATCCCAGAGGAGGGGAGAGACAGCTGATGGATTTTTTTTGAATGTCTGTAGAACTACTAATCCTGTTCTATTCAGCCAGTTCCAATTAACCTCTTACCTGTGTATCCTGGTTTCCCTGAAATAATTATAAGGAGTTTTTCTGGAGACTAAGCAAAATCAGTTTATAACAGTCACTGGGTTCTTGCAGCTTTCACTGTACTCAGCACTGTGATTATTCTTTTATCTTAACATTTATTTCAGTAAGTGTAATAAAAACTCTCTTTGGCGGCATCAGAATTTATGTCTGCTAATCTCTAGTTCATGGCTAAAGCAATGTTTTGAAACACAGATAACCAGAAAACCAACTTCACAGACAAAATAGTTCTGTTAACTTTAAAATTCAGTTTCTTTGTGCTACTACAGTGCTGTGTTGCCTTTTTGTGAAGTAAATTTAATTTCTCCTCAAGTCAGACATCCCTTTTCTTTCACAGGAAGGAGTAAAATAGAGTCTTCAGTAAAGCTCAATACATGTTTGGGAAATTCCTTCCCTTCCCAGGACCAGACAAGGAGCTTCATCACAGAAATTAACCTCGAGCTTAGCAGATGTACTCTTGAGTTTGGAGCTGAGGTATGTACTTACTTGATATTTTCTGGGCCCAGCTGAATTTAAAATGAACAAAAAGTGCATAAACTATGAGTCCACTGAGTATAAATAAAATACAGTACAAATAGGCCAGTTCAGGTGCACTGATGATTGGTGCCAACACCAGGACAATGGAGACCAGAGTCACAATGACAGGAATGATGATGGGCACCTGCAAGGCACAGAGCACACAGTCACTTCTCCACTCTTTTGCTGGTCTGACAGAAGTTGCCTGTATGAAAGAATATTTTGATTGCCTCATGAATTTTTTTTTCCCGTTTAAAATTTCTGGAATCAGATGGGGCAATTGAAAGAGTAGAAAGAATATGGATGGAGAAAACTCTTCTGCTAAATCATTCACTAAGATCTCTCTGTCAATATTGCCAGTTGCAGTGTAAAAATTTGCATTTTAATGAATCTGGGGCCAAACTCCAGTGGAATGACCCGAGCTCTTATTTGGGATACTCTTGTAGTGTAGTCTGCAGACTGCAGGTTCCCATTCCTGGAAATTTGGCTTGTGCCCCGTGGTTTGTGCAAGTGAAAATCAACATAATGCACTCTTTCCTCAGCTCTTATGAGCTTTGTCCTGATGCATAACTACAAATAAATGGCTACGTTTCAGGTGAGGGGATAAAAGAACAAGGAGTCTGCCCAAGGATGCTGTTTAAATATATTAGGATGAGTTCATCTACAGCATTTATGGGAGTGGAGGAAAAGCCACGTGGAATGATGAACTTACCCTGATAGGCCTTTCAAGTTCCTTCCTTGTAAACCTCATAACAATGAGTGCAAATACTGTTAAACCATAGAATATCCAGACTGCAAAACTGAAATAATTGATGAGCGTCTCAATGTCACCGGGAATGATATAAATAATAGCAATGGCCCCCTAAAAATGAAAACAAGAATTAATGTAGTCTATTACAGAACCGGGCTGAATTTTACTTGTGTGTCACTACAGGTGTTTAGTGTTCCAAAGTGTGAACTGTGAATGCTTTTGCTCAACCATTGGAGTGTGAGTGTGTTGCAGCACCTTTAAAGGCTGTGCTCACATCCTGCCAGCACCTGGTTGCTTTTGTGTGCAATCTTATTCCATTTTAAGTCAAAAGACTCATAACTTCTACGCATTAATCTGTTTTATTGTTGACTACTTCTCTTGAAGATACTAAATGTGTTTTTAGGTTTTTAATGTTCCTGGGGTTGAATGTATCTTGTTATGCCCTGAGGATAAAATAAAAAACCCCAAGATGCTCTAGATTTATTTTTAAACGTATTTACAGATTGGAATTTTTTTTAGTGAGATGTAAGTGTACTCTTACATGGAGGAAACAGGGTAGTGAGAGCTTGCTTTTGAGCATCCTGTGAAAGGATTGCCTCATGGTAATCATACATTTAACTTTTTGTTTTCATGCTGTTGAATCTTAAACATTTTGATTTTTAAAATCCGGTTCTGGAATGAATATATTCAAATGGAGAAGCTGGGGGGGTTATATAGTCTTTTTTCCAGTTTTCTTGCCTGGATACTCACGGATGTGTGTCATGAGTGCTTGTAAGAAACTGTGTTGCTGGAGAATTTTTGTTGGTAGTTTCTCTGTACTCAGAATTTATACTTACATAAAACATGATGGCAGGGGCTGGTGTTAAACGTTTAACACTGATGTAAGACAACACCTTCAGCATGTGCCCCTCCCGGCCTGCAACATAAACAAGTCTGCCAAAAGAAAAACAAGGAGGTGTCGTTAGTTTGGCACTTAAAATCAGATTTTAAGTGGCAGTACTGAAAAATAGATGAGTACCATTCATTTTCAGGTTTGTTTTATTGTGTGGCTGTACAATCTGATTATAACTTTGTCAGTATTTTCTTTTTAAATAGGTTTGTAGTGGACTGTAAGAAGGGAAATGGCCAGTATTAAAGCAGTGAACTAGAAACTGATTCTTAACCAGTATTAAAATAGGAAATTTGAAATTAATTTCAGAATCATTAGTTTGCACATTTAATAGAACATTATTTTGGAGAAATGTAACCTGCTGTGTCCCTTTTAATTAACTAATTCCTTTTTCATTTGCTTCTTATCAAACAGCTACCTTGACAACTTTTTGTCACAGCCCTATTGCATTCAGTTGGATTTGAAATTTTAAAATATTTTAAGTAGTAAATGGAAGCATCGAATAACTGATAGAAAGGAATAGCTTCTCTTTCCAGTTTCCTTTACTGGTGTAGTCATGTTCTTACTGGTAATTTTTAACTGTTTAATTCTCAGTTTTAAAATTGATCAGAGGTGACAAAACCCTTCTGTACTATACCTGCTTTGAATTAAGAATGTGACCTTATTTTCTAATTTGTCAAACCTGAATAGCCACTGTTTCTTTTTGAAAACTAAACAACATAGCTAGATTTACAGGTATTTTCAAATTACATTTTGTATAATGTGGATGGGAAGAATGTCTTTATGTGTGTGGGTACATAAATGTGAGTATAGCTTTTTACATCCTTCAGAAACTGTCCTTTGAAGATATTTAGAACAGGAACTTACCTGCCTGCAGTAAAACAGGTCCCATTGGCAGATCCAATTGTAGAAAATGCCACAAAGAGAGGAACTATCCACGAGGCTGGATACAGGACTCTGTCTCCAAATGTCTGGGATAGGGGATTAAAATGAGCCATTTTTGTCATTTTAACAACTTATACTGAGGTATCTTTTATTTATATATGTATATATATAGTGTGTGTATATATATATATATATATATAGTGTGTATATATGTATATATATATATAGTGTGTGTATATATATAAAATATATATACTTGATATATGGTTTACTATATATATATGGTTTACTATATATATATGGTTTACT
>NW_020884956.1:917389-981254 GCF_003945725.1 Corapipo altera | reverse complement strand
TATGGTTTACTATATATATATGGTTTACTATATATATATGGTTTACTGTATATATATGGTTTACTATATATATATGGTTTACTATATATATACTTATACTTTAGGTATATTCAGTAATGCTGGAGCCTCTTTGTGAGTGAAGTAAATGGGTATCTGAGCCATTCTACCAATAAAAACAGGTTGTATATTTTGTGTAGTTACTAAAGAATGCTTTGCCAAATGAAGACCTGGATTATTTCATGGACCACTCTATAAAATGGAGTGGAGTGCTGTTGTTATGATGTTTAAGATGCAGCACTTGCAGGAAACACTGGAAGACAGATGTAAAAATTGTACAGAAATGAAATGCTGTTAGAGACACCTGCTTTGGGATGTGTCTGCCAAAAACCAAAAAGGAAGATGGCATTGCTACAGAGCACTGTCCATCCAACGAGCTGTTTGCAGCCTCTCTCGAGGGAGTCACAGCAGCAGTGACAGCCCGAGCCTGGGGGGGAAGCAGCGAGGGACAAACTCCCTGTGGTCCTTCAGTGCATCGAGTTTTCACCTGGGCCGTGGGATGGGAGTTGTTGCTGCAGGATAGATTAGATCTCATGTAGGCACGTTGCTCTACTGCAAATTAATTTGAATTTAAATGTTTTTGACAGGAAGCTTTTGAGTTTTTAGGTGGGGGGTGGTTAATTTTTTTTTTATTTTAGTAAGTCAGGCATCAAAAGAGCTTTGTTTTTGCCCAGCTCTGACATCAGTGCTGTTCCAACGGGTACTCACAGCTGTACAGACCTCTCTGTCCTTTTGCTCAGTGCCAGGTGTGAGATACTGTCAGTTTAATCTGATGAGTTCAATGCTAGGTGTTTGTTCAGGTTGTAAATTTAATGGTGTGCTGACGAGGACTGGTTCTTAAACAAGATATTGTTTGATATGTACATTGCTGTACCCCCTGGTGCAAACAAGATACTGAAGATCAGAATTTGAAAAGCTTTCATTTTTAAATATTTCTAAGTATTTCAACACTAGTGTACTTCACTCTGCCACACTGTATTTTGCATGCTTGTCACATACTGTTTGTTTTCCCCAAAAACTAACATCACAAAAAATTGCTGCATGACCTCAACAGCTGCTTCAGAGACAGGTGTCCCACTGAAAATTTACTGAGTGGAAGTGAGGGGTCAGATGTATTTTTTTTAAGATTTCAGAAATCTATGTCATCTTTAATTTTACCTGTAACAGTATGTCTTACAATAACATAAAAATTGTATCTTTCAGATTTGTTAAGGGGGAAAAAAACAAAAACAACAACAAAAAGAATAAAGTGAAAGTGAATTATGGACTATTTGCTGTTATCTCCAGAACAACAAACTTTGATCTACTGTCATTCGGTATGTGCTTCTTTGTCAGAAATCCTGAAAACGCTGAAAAGGGCAAAGCAACTGTCAGATGTTATTTCTCTTTCCATTCTTTGATGCCTGTGGAAAGCCCTCTGAGCTGCACTGTTTACAAAACCTTAGCTGAACACTGCATTATTTTGCTCCCTCTTTTTTTTTCTTTCCCCATTGGGATATGACAGAACTACGGTTGAAATTAAGCATTACTGAAATCTTAGAGTAAGAAATGACAGTAGATAAGGGGGGGGAGGAGGGAGGGTGACACTGATAGCTCAGACTGAAATTAGGTGTAGCTTAAGAAGAATTCCAGGTTCCTAAGGAGGAACTTCGTGGTTTGCAGGACTGGGATGCACACCAGCCCTCTTGAGATGCTCTGTTACCAAATAAAGTGGCTTACCACAGCAACTGCCTGGGACTGCAGGAGTTCTGTTGAACTCATGACGGTGAAATAGGAAATGTTGATCAGAACGTAACAAACTGTCACCAAGGGGATCCCAATAATTATAGAGAGCGGTAGATTTCTAAAGAATGCAAAAGTAAGACCCCATCAGCATTGCTGGATCATTTCTAGAGTTGTCAGAATAAACTGTGGACTCTTACACTGCCATATATGCTCTTTAGTTGTATTTACATTGATTTTTTTTTTTTTTTACTGCAGAGCTATGGAAATCAGGATTATAAAAATACAAATTTATGCAGAAATACAAAGCCTGAAATACGTGCAAATTAGCTTTGTCTGTTAGTCCTCAAACCTTGAATAATTGCTGCTTTTTTAAAAAACAACCCAAAGTATATACTTGCTTGTAGAAATATATTAAGCATTTGAATTTTGCCAATAGAAACAGCGCTCTCCTACCTGTAAGGATTTTGAAGTTCTTCTGTGATGTAATTGAGTTGATTCCTGGAAGGAAAAACATTCATATCTTAGCAGTTTGTTGTTTAAATACTTCTATACTCTGAGGTCAGGTGTTAATTTATGTTATTGCTTTTTAGCTTTTCAGTTAAAAAAAATCCCAAACCACTATAACCAATCTTTTTAAGTGGGAAAACTGCAGGATAAAACCTATGTGAGCTTCTCATCCAAATGCCAGCCTCTTGATTCACCATGTCTGTCTCCATTATCTCCGAGTTTTTGAGGTATTGGATAAAATATCCCCGAATAATGAGAGGAAAATTTGGCAGAAATCTCAGATTTACAAGCTTTGCAGTACCTGAGTCTTTTCAAATAAAACCACAAGAGTGCTGAGGGCAAGGGGTGAAGCAAATCTGCTGATATTTCATCATCCTGTCTTTAGAAAACTGGCTTTAAGGAAAACCTCTTTAAGGATCACACCTATCTGAATTTTAATTTCCAAATAGTCATTTGTGCCACAGCACGTAGACCAGATTGAAACAAGATTTGTACTCCTCCACTCTAAAAATGTGAAGAAATGGTTTTTACGGTTCAAAAGGCAAATTTTCAAATGTTAGTGCCTGGTGTTACACATGCAAACCATTATTTAGGCACCAGCTTCTTTCCTCCTCAGAAAGTCCACATGAATGTCTGAATTAGCAGACTTAAATGCCTGAGTTGAGACACTCAAGTTTGGAAATAGAACCTGAAAGAGTCATCTATTTAAAAATAAATTCAGTTTTAAAAGCTTTTAAGTGGGACTTGTTTTGGTGTAAGTCAAGATACATATATATATATATATGTGTAAGTCAATAGTATATATATTAAAATATATATATAAGGTATATTTTATATATATATATATATATATATATATATATATATATATTCCTTCCAAACTACAGACCTATATGCAGACTTTTGCAGTCTGAACATTTAAGAATAGCATTAATGGATTTGGGCCAACAGAGCCCTGGGCCAACTGATATTCCCTAAGAAAAGATTTGCAAGTTGAGCCTTATGACTTCTGATACAATGTTCTTTTCTATGTGCTCTTGTACAAATCAAACACCACCAGATATTTCCCAGGAAATGGAATTTGATGGGGTAACCTGTAGGGAAAGCTATTTTGCCTGAGACAATGGAACTCAATTGGGTTATATTTCTCTCATTACTAAAGTATGAAGTATAAAGCAGTAGGTCCTTTCAGGAATAATTTCAGAATAATTTCAGAATAATTTCAGAATAATTTCTTTCCTTAATAAACAACCAATAAAAGGGGATGGAGGTTTTGATGGTTTTTAACCAGTGGTGTTGTTTTTCCAAAATTCACCGTGAGCTTCTTAATAACAAGTCAGATGTTAACTTTTCCAGAGTTCAACGGGGACAGAGTGAACTGGTTAAAGGCTGGTAAACTACTGTAATTGTCAAGGCTCGTAAAGATTCCTCACCATCCATCATATGCCCAGAGTCCATTGTAAAATGCCAGGCTGATAGAGCTGACAGAAATTTTACTGTCCTTAAAAGAATCTTTGAAGTTTTCAGTTTTTCCTGCAAATAAAATGTAGATTAGGGGTCAGTGTTGAAACTAATTCTTGTAATCCCCATCAGATGAAGAAATATTCCATTATCTTCCTCATGTTTTTAAACTTCTCACTGTTAGAATACCAGAAGGTGTTAATTGTAGTGTTGCACTTCCCACCCAACCCCCTTCTCTAAAAGAAATTACCAAGAGATGCAGAACTAAAACCCTGAGTAAAGAGATTCAGGGCTGTGCCTTATTACTGTGCCACTTCCACCAGTGGGGAATTTATTAATGCTCACAGTAGAAGCTAAATTAATTTTTTCAAGGAATGTATATTTGATTACCTTGTGCAAGGAGAACAATGCCACTTACAATAATGATTGTGACAATGATCATTTTAGCAGCCGTGAGAAAATTCTGGAGGTAACTTCCCAGCTTCACACTCAGTGAATTCACAATTGTAATTACCACTAAAAGAAATAAAATGAGGAATTTTTGCATTAAATTTGTCAAAATTGAAAGGACGGTTGCCTCTTTAACCCTAAACACACCCCTAAACATCATCCTTCAATACTGTACTGCTTTTTCCTCACACTCTGGCTATATTATATAGAGTTTTTAACATACAGTATTTGGATAACTTGTAAAATAGTGACGAAAAACACTTTTCTGAATTAGATTTTGAGAGTACCCTTAACAAAAAAATACATTGAAGCTGGACAGCATTCTGATAAGTACAGAAATAGCTTATTATTTCTTCCTTTTCTGCTAGAGGTAAGCATTCATTATACAGCTGTATCTATCTTTAAAAAAGAATAAAAAAATCTTGTACTGGGAGCAAACAATTTTTCAACCTACCCTTTTTATATGTTGTTGAATTAGTTATTATGGGAAGGACTGACTATACTGTGCCTTAAAGATTTCTGGTGTCTCTGTGAAGGTGAAGCTCAGGAAGTCTCAGGGTGCTGATGTGCACTTACTGATGGGGCCAAACCCAAGTCATTGTGCAATTTTGGGTCTGATATGTCTTTAAAAGACATATTGTGCTGTCTACTCTCTTATATGGATCTGAATCATGGGTCATTTACAGCCACCACCTGCGACTCCTCAAACGCTTCCATCAACGCTGCCTCCACACAATCCTAAACATCCACTGACATGTCTTTAAAAGACATATCATACTAAGACCTTAAACCATCTTGTCCAGGAGCTGCCCTATGCTGATGACGCCACCCTTGTTGCTCACACAGAAGCAGCTCTGCAGCGTTTAACATCCTGCTTTGCAGACACTGCTGAGCTCTTTGGGCTGGAAGTCAGCTTAAAGAAGACAGAAGTTCTCCATCAGCCTGCACCTCAGGAAGTCTTCCATCGTCCCCATATCACCATTGGCCAATCAGAGCTCAAATCAGTCCAGCAGTTTAATTATCTGGGCAGCCTCATCTCCTCGGATGGTAAGATCGATGGAGAGATGGACAACAGGTTGGCAAAGGCATAGAGAGCTTTGGGAAAACTCCATAAAAGAGTTTGGTGAAATAAACACTTGATGAAAAGTACCAAGATCAGTGTTTACAGAGCCATAGTGCTGTCTACTCTCTTATATGGATCTGAATCCTGGGTCATCTACCACCACCACCTGCGACTCCTGGAACACTTCCATCAACGCTGCCTCCGTACAATCTTAAACATCCCCTGGTCAGATTATGTGACCAATAGAACAGACTGTGTGTCTGTTCTAGAGCAAGCTGCAGTCGCAAGTACTGAGGCCACGTTGCTGAGAACACAGCTGTGCTGGGCAGGGCACGTCTCCAGGATGAAGGACCAACCACCCCCTCCCTAAGATCTTGCTTTATGGTGAACTTGCCACCAGCTGCTGCAAGAGAGGAGCCCCGAAGAGGAGATACAAGGACTGCCTGAAACAACATCTCAGCCTTGGCCATATTGATCACCAGAACTGGTCTACTCTGGCCTCCAATGGGGAGGTCTGGAGACACACCATCTGTAACGCTGCTGATGCCTTTGAGAACGCAGCAGGATCACCCTTGAGGAGAAAAGGCAACGCAGAAAGAACCGTGCCCTGCAGATTTTCCCACCTAAGGAGTCTTTCTGCTGTGCCTTTTGCAACCAGACGTGTCTGTCTCATATTGGCCTTTTTAGCCACCAATGTGCTTGTAACAAATATGGATAGAGCCCTTCCCAAATCTTCATTTCCAAAGCCTGGCCATGATGATGATTGATGATGATGTCTCTAAACAGTGGGACTCTTACCAATGGCTGCTGCTGCAAGACACTTGATGACAGCCTGGGGCGGATCACAACCTGGGTAAAAAGGAGTTGAGGCATATTCTGCAAAGCTGAGACAAATGATGGCGAAGGAGCTGGGTTTGGTGACCAGTAAACTCGTCCAGGAAAACAGGAATGCTGGAATGGGGCCAAATGCCTCCATAAGGTAAGGATATTCCCCTCCAGATTTTGTGATCATCGTTCCGAGCTCCGCATAGCAAAGTGCACCTGAGCAAGGAGAAGAGCAGGTTGAGGTCATGCCCTTTTTAACCTGTGACTGGCTAGATCAGATGATCATTTCTTAACAGCTAGAAAAGTTAAGGAAATTGATATCTACAGTGCATCATTACCCTCTTCATGTTTCTGTATATTTTACTGTATGTGCAAAAATCAAATTTTAATTACTTGTGAGCAATTGGAAAAAATACCCTGAAATTAATAAGATACAGTCCAAAAATTCCTACTACTGGTGTTTAAGACTTGGCCAAAACCAGCACAGACATTCTCATTTCATATTAGATATCTGTTTAAGAAACCAACACTGCAAGAAGCATTTAAGTGAGAACAGCACTTGCTGACATTCCTTTTGGAAACCTGAAAAAAACAGACTTGCTGCACAGTTTTGAAGCAACACATCTGCTAAGCTCATCATTAAAGTACAGGGACACTTCCAAATCTATTGCTGTATCTGGCATCCTGCATTAAGGTTTTTTCTATGCTGTGTCCCCTGATACACTGCTCAATGTTTTACTTCTTGAAATATTTGGAGGTGCCTCAGTGCTAAATTTCCAGATAATAGAATTAGAATTACACAGGTAGAAAAGCAGCAGAAGCACCCAGCTGACTGCCAGGAAATGTCACATTTTGACAGTGATTTAAGTAGAAGAGTATTCTCTTTATTACAGTCAGTGGATGAAGCCAGCAAAACTAAAAGTTGATTTCAAAATAAATTGAGAGTGCAGTTTGCAATTTTAAAAACTTAATTTATCTTTTATAAACAGCACATTTTAAATTTATGGCCCAGTGCTGCTATGCATATACACATCAGTATTTCATTGATTTTAGCTAATTTGTGAAATGACAGTAGTCTGCAGAAGCAGTAGACATAAAGATTTAGGCAAAGATTCAGATTCTTTGTTGACTCCTTTACCTAATGTTGCCAGAACTCCACAGGCTGCCCAGACGGTCAAACAAGGACCCACAGCTTCAACATTGGCAAGTACTGATTTGGGAGAAACAAAGATACCTGACCCGATAATTGTCCCAACAATCATACAGATCCCACTGATGAGGCCCACCTGGAAATGAAATGAGACATTTTCTGTAAGTCATTTCTAGTTCAGTAGCAGAGAACTACAGTAATTGTCATTACTGACTTATTTTTATCAGTTTTTAACATGTAAGTTCTAGAAAGAAATTTATTAAACTATTTTGTGAAGTTTCACTCCTCTTTCCAAGATGCCCATGTGGCCTACCCCTGCTGTTTTCAAAAGAACACCTCTTTGTATTTTGCCTGCCTGTGTATTTCCTTTATTAAACTGTCTTTTGCATTATATGAGTCTCAAATCAAACCTTGTACAGGTGAACTTCCCCTTTCCTCTCTGAATAAACACTGAAATTCTTTTATGAGCACTTCATGAATTCTGAATTTTCTAAGCTTCAGAAATTGTCTTTTATGGATGGAGTCCCTTTTTTGTCATTCAGCAGTTGTTCTCCTCTCCTTGCTTTAGGTATTTGTGCACAGGAATTATCTCCATACTGATAGGTGGTGATAAGACCATGTTCTGATTTTGTTTCATGTTACATGAAACCACTGAAACCTGAGGCATGTTCTGCTAAAATAAGTGCCACAGGCTACTTATTTTTTCCTGATATTATGGCTACTCTAATAACATCAGTATTTTTCCAGTCTTGGCACCAAACTAAAACCACATAAAGACTCTTTTTGCGCATGACTTAAATTTAATGAGGAATTCCACCCCCTCCTGAGAGCAAGTGACACAACTGTTGTCTAAAGCATCTCTAATTTTTTGGAAGAGACAGATTTTCACTTGTCTTTGAGTACCAGTGCCTATTTCTGAATGTTTCTTAGTATACACCAAGAAACGTTCAGAAACAATGAGCTGAACAACCCACTGCAACCCCTGAGAACTACACGGGGGGAAAAAAATAAAAAAGAAAAGTTTATGAAGTGCCTCAGTTGACCAACTTCGAATTGTTATTCTATCTGAAAACTTCAGAGACTTAAAAACATATTGTTAGTTTTCTATTGGTTTATATCACAGCTTTTTAACGACTGTAATTAGCAGTTTCTGGAAATGTAAACCAACCAGTTGAGATATTAGCACATCATTGCTAAACTGGGACATAGTTGTGGTTTTTGTGCACAAATACCCACTTCTGCCTCCCTCTGCCAGCCCCTCACACACGGACCAAAGAGGGAAAAGAAAAAGTTTTGCCTGTTTTTGTAGGTTCGTGGTTTGGGGTTCATGACTCTGAATGGATTGTTTGTCCCCTCTTCCTTTGTCCTCTCCTTTTCTTTTCCTCAAGCCTTCTTCACCCATTTGGTTTTTCTTGTTGAAATCTCTAAGGAAATAAAACCAAAATTCTCAGCTCTAGCACACTGTTTGCTTGAGTTTTGCTGATACATGTGTGTCCAAAATACTGGAGGTAAAATATTGCCGGAAAATTAAAAAAAACCCCACACACTCAGAGGCAAAAGGACTTCCATCCAACAATGGAATCCAGTGAGGATTTTCCTCATACTCACCTGGTAGGGAATGTCTGTGTCAGGTTACATCCAGTTTCCAGGAATGATCCTCACTGGAATGATCTTGCTTTTATAGCCAGTCCTTCCTTGGAAGGACTCCTCCAGCGGTCCAGTCAGATTTTATCTTTCTCCCAGAAGCTGGTCTGCTTCTTATCTAGGAGACCTTCTTTCTGATCTTCATTAAATTAGGCCTTGTCTCGGTTCCTTGGAGGTGCAAGGATCTGCTAAACCAAGTCTGGGCTGCTGTAATTGTCTAATTAGCAGCTTTTTGCACTTAGTGTTTTGTCCTGTAGAGAATTAGAATTAGAATTTGTCCTGTATAGAATTAGAGTGTAATGTTTGTTAGAACTAATGTTTTCAAATTTAAATTTGTGATTCTTTTTTCTGCTGAGGATTTTGCTTGTTTGTCCTTGTATTTGTCTAAAATACAACCTGAGATAGTGAGGGAAATGCATCAGGTCAGGTCCTGAGTCTCCAAAGTGGATTCAGTCAAAAGTCTCTTCTCTCCTAAGACATTACAACTATATTTACTAGAATCTGAATTTTGAAGATCATTTAGCAGTTATACAGACAGTAATTCAGAAAAAATTAGGCAACTTAAGCTGGAGTGTTTTTGGAAATAGAGTAGTAATTGGCTACAAGAACTGTAGCATTTTAAATTGACAGAACACCTATCTCATTATTGTTGGCCCTCAGAAAAATTTGGGCTATAAAGACAATGAGTTTATGTTTTGAATCAAAGATTTAAAAAAAAAGATAATAATAAATCTAAGAGTAAACCTATGATAGAAAATTGCCCACATGAGGAATGCAGGGCTCGGGTCACTGAACTTCTTTACAGCTTTGTGCCCAAATTGTCTCTTTAAAGTCATGTTTCAATGATCACCTTTAGCAACTCTTGGGTTTGCTTACCTTATTTATTTATATTTGTTTGGTGTTACTCGGGTCCAGGAATCTTTGTCTTAGGATGTTTCTCCCATCAGATTTCCCAGGCAGTTACACAGCAAGGCACGTCCGAGTCTGAAACCAGAATCTGCAGAAGCAGCAGCAGATTAAGTACAAAGGTTATAAAAGACAATCATTAAACCCATTCTCGGCCAAAAAGCTTTGAGATAGGAACCCCAGGTAAACCCACAGCCCAATTAGTTTATCTTTAAAAAAAAAGAAAAACCATCTTTGTTCCGTTTGTGAGAATGTTTATCCAGTGCCTGGTGTGTCACAGAGTGAGAGTGAACCATCATTTGGAGGGTCTATTTTGATAATCCTTATACCAAGCAGTTGCTAGTTTAGAAATGCTTTGGAAAGGCAATCTTGAAGTAATTGTCCTTTTATGGGTGTATTAAAACCACATGTCCAGATGTTAGTTGCATCCTATAAAAATAGTTGACGTTTTTATCTCGAGACAGTAGAGAAGTGTGAGCAGAAATGTTTTTCATTAACCTGAGGCAGCTGAGTGGGCACTTCGTGTTCCCTTTGCTTGCAGTTACAATTATTTTCCATTTTTGTAAATATTTTAAAACCTTGCTTTAATGAAAAATGCCATTCTCTATTTCTATACAGTTGTATATCCAGGAAAAAAAGTGCTGTTATCCTGCATTCTGGAATTAGGTAACATCCCTAAAATATTTGCAAAGCAACCCCTTAATTGTGTTAATCATTTGTTTTCAGCAATGTAGTTGTACAGACAGCTCCTTCGCTGTATGACATTCAAATCACTAAGTCCTGATCCACCCCCTCGAACCGCAGCTGACTTTTTTCAATTAACATCAGCTGTTAAAAGCTAAGAGTTATTGTGGTATTGATCGCTGATGTTAACACTTGTTAACACAATGCCTCCTGAACAGGTAGTACAGGGCTGGAAATAAGACCAAACAAAACCATCCCGAGCACGGTTTGACAGTTGTTTTGCTCACATTTTTTTTTTTTTAGCCTGTTTAAGCACACAGGCTCGATCACCGGGAATTCCCTCTGCAGTGATGATGTAAATCTGTGACTGAAAATGGACTCTGAGAACAAGTGAAACGCTTGTTTATGTTTGCTGTGTTTTGGGGTGGTTGAGTCAGACTGCACTGGGAATGTCTTTCTCCAAGGCTGAGGTTGCAAAGTAAAGCCAGGACTGAAAAAACCCCCAGAGGTGTATTTTTTAGTCACTGTCTTTTTCTTGTCTTTGGGGTTTTTTTTTTGTTTAATTCTCACAAGAATAGGGTTAAGCTACAAGAGAAGCTCTTCCATCTTAAATAACTTCTTGTTGAAAAATTACCACACGAAAAATGGTCAGATAAAAGTTCTTTTTTCCCCCTGCAGATAAAGATAATAAAACATGTTAAAATTATAGTCTTACTACAAGCATATGAAAAGGCAGGTATTTATTTCTTTTTTTGCATCTTTTACAAGGTCTTTGACAATATTTTTCATTGCAATTCTGACATAGGGTTAAATAAGATAATGTTTTCATATCCCTCGACTTCAGCTCCCTCGTTTGGGGTTGGATATTATGTCATGTACTTCTGTGTTCTCTACAGCTGATAATTTTGAAATGAAGATTTATAATATTTTTATCATTCCTGAAATGCCACACAGAGACTATTGAAATAGTTAATGTCAAAAAAGAAGGGGGGGGTCATATTCTGGGGCTGACTTTGACCTCAAAATGAAGCATCACATTAACTCTACCCTGGAATTTCCAGACCAACAAAAAGAGGAAAAAACACATACGTAATTTTGATGAAAAGATAATGGAATATGTCATCTTTAATGCTGTGTTAAGTGAAGTTTTGCTTAGGATTTTTTTTTTGTGTAACGATCTTTGGGTTTTTTGTGCAGATGTTTTGCTTGCCTTTTCTTTCTGCATCAGATCTTTATTCCACTTTGTATCTTCAGAGACAATAGGGGTAGCATTGAAAATATGGTGTTTGAGTTTTTGCCTAAGCAGTTGGCTTCTTTAGTTAACCTGGAATGTGGATCTGGAGAGTTCCCACCTGTTCAAGAGGTGACCTTAACTAGTCTGTGTTTCCCTATAAAATAGGAAAGCATCTTCATTTATGGTCTAATTTTGTTTTAAGGGTTAATCTTTTTGGAATGCCTTGGTAAACTTATGAAAGGAGTTGCAATTCTACCAGCAATCCTTCTTTTCCTCAGCCACTGAAGGAAAAAATAAACATTGATTTCAAGGATTCCAATGTTATTTTCTTCAGGGACAAGAGAAATGGCATTTTACAGCCGTGGGAAAAGATTCCTTCCCTCTCAAATAGGGACGAAGAGATAAGGATCTCACACAGATGAAGTGATAAGGAGTTCAAACTCCAAGGGACTAGAGGGGCAAACACTGTGCAGGCTGTTCCTATTTAAACACTGCAGTTTGAACCTTTTAAATGCTATTTACCAATTAAATCGTAAAAAGTAATTTTCAACTTTAATTCGGGAAATGGCAACGCCACAGTGTATAAATACACCTTTTATTATCACTAGCCACTAATAATAAAGGTTAATATTTGTCAGGGTTGGTATTTTATTGCTTTAAAGCACATTCTGCTTTGACCAATACTAAAGCAAATGAGGATCATCCTAACCAGCAGCTTTTAATTGTAGCTTAGCAGTATCTCAGAGGGGATACTTTCCATTCTAACCTTGCTGCTCACAGGTTACTTCATCAGAGCACCAGGCTGTTCCCTTGCATTTGCTCTTCTTTGAATCCCACCGTTCACAGATGTGCCCTGAGATGTGATCTCACTCCTGTCATCCTTAAAAGCATTTTTTTTTTTCTGAGTAATTGCAGGAATGCTGCAAGTGGAATTTAAGAAAACAGTCTTTTTTAATAGCTGTGGTGATGCCACTGGCTTGCAAGATTTTTGCATCTTGTGGGAGTCAACAGAAAATATTAGATGACTGTAGTTCCTAATGCTCACAGAGCAGATGGGATCTAAATACCCTTATTTTTTCCCTACTCAGTTTTTGGTTACAGTGCAGTTGCTTTTGTCTCTGTGACAAATAAGCTTTTGAAAAGCTTTTCAGGTTTGCTAAAGGTTTTGTACTAGACCTGCACAGTCTTTAGTCTAAAGACAGATTTTTTGTTTGTCTCATGTATTTTTTAAGCACAGCTGTTCAGAGACTCTTGATAAACTTCTAAAGGCTGGGTATGGTTTTCTATCCAAAAGGTCACAAAAAATCAAGGAGTCTCTTCTTAAGGACGTTCTGAAGGAATTTTAATGGCCTCTGAAGAAAATTAGCTTGAGTATGTCACGCTGGTTTTCTTCAAAGATTTCAGTTTTCCCCAGTGTTTCAAAGCCTGATCAGAGTCAGCGATTCCTCTCATGCACAGCCAGCTCCTCACCTTTTTCCCTTTGAAGAACCAGTCCTGGCTTTGATCTCCTTTTTGAGTCCAAAACTCAGGTTGCATTCCACTAGCCTTTAACTAAGGAGGGATTTCCAGATCACACTGGCTTTGGAAGAGCATCTGCCCACCTCCAGCTGAGGAAGGAAGCAGTGAATACTCAAGCACTCCGTGGAGGTTGTGATGTTCTGTGCTACTTTTGAAGCTTCATTTTATTTTTACCAAATCCAGACATTTGAGGTATAAAACAATTTTAATTGCTAAAATATCTCTCTCTCTCTGTTATATATCTGAACATGTGCTTATATAGGTATGGTGAAATAAATCTAGTACAGGAAAAAAAACATTCAGGGCTAAAAAAAAAATCTGGAGAGCTCACTCGCTGAGAAACCATATTTTTAAAGGTAAAGAAGCCTTCAAAATGCATCTGCTTTTCTAGATTCAAGCAGGTTAACACTGTGGAATTTTTATCATACCGATTTACATTAAATTTGTGGAGTAGGATGAGTACTTAGAGCTCTCCTAAAATGGAAGAGTTAGGCCTGGCCAACCAAGGATTTGTAGTCCCAGGAGAAAAGCCCTTAGAACTCCTGATGTAATATAATGTGCCAGGAGGAATTTCTCACGGTGAAGAAGTCTCAGGAGGTTCTCTCTTCTGAGCTGCTGAAACGGAATTTTCTGGCCTGGAAGATAACAGCACCTTTCTGGCTTGAAATTAAAGAGGTAGGGAAAAAGAAAACAGCTGGGTTTAAATGACTTGTTAATGGGCAGGGGGAAGTTATCTGGAAACTGGAAATGATAAGGTAAGGATGGCCCAATTCCCTGCCAGTTCACAGGACATTGGAACACACATTTGACTGCTGAGTATCTGACTCTCCCTCATATTTACACAACAACTGAAGCACAGAAAATGAGATGCTCTGCTCTGCCAGTGAAGTAAGAAGTAATGCTGATATATTTTAGCAGGAGTTGGCAAATGGACTGGAAGTACTGAGCTTCACTGCAGACTCTCCTGTGGTTTTGCTTTTGGAAAGGTGGTAGCAATGCTTGTTTTTTTAATATATAATCACATTATTTAATCCAAATGTTTTTCTAGGGAAAATTATGGTCAGTTATCTGTCTATTCAGCAACAAAACCCCAACATGACATCCAGAAATCCTGAACTGTTTTCTCAGTTTCTTGGTAGGAATGGAAGAACGCTGCATGCTTTTATGTTGCCTTGTGAAAAGAAGCTGGAACTATTTCATGGGCTCAGTTTACAGACTGGAAGATGCTGTAACTGAAAGGCAGGTGGAACATATGGGAATCAGGATACTCTGTCATGTGTAGTCAAGGGAAAACAGCAAGTTGCTGATGTTGGGTGAGTAACAGAAAATGATAACCTGGCAGGGGTAGAGTTTTTGTAGTAGAATAAAACAGTCACATAATTTCGTTATTGTAGCATCTAAATTTATGAAACAAGGCAAAGCTATGATTTAAAAATGTCATTATGTTCTGGGGGTTTAAGGTAGAGTTCTCTTCAATAACTGTGTAGCAACCAAGCAGAATTCCAACAGGTTCACACTTGAACGGGTTTTGAAAGTCTTGCTTCTAGTTCTGAGGAATTACCAGTATGATAGTTTTTCCTCATGAAGCTGCTTATTTTTACAAACTCTTGAGACATATTCAAAAGGGCAATTAAAACCATGAGAATGTGTAAATAATTTACATGTGCAGTTCAGAATTTGTATTTTCATACTCAGAGATGCTTATATTAAAAAACATGGTATGAGAAGCTTCATTTTCAAAATCTGCCTTCAAAAACATGACAAACTGTGGGTAGAGCCATGCTGGATGCTCTTTCAGGGTCCCTGTAAGGACACCTGCAGATTGGAGCTTGTGTGGAAAGCAGGGGAGTGTATTGCCCGTGTTTGTGTTGCCTGTGTCTGACTTGTCTGAAGAGGTATTTCACACCTGACATTTCAAATCAGTTTTGAAAAAATTCAGGGAAGACAGGAGACAGAACTGGTTTAGCAACAGACCATTCCCCTGACAACTTCACATATTAACAAAGGGATTTAGGCCATGTTTAAAAATAGTTTCTGGGTGCTATTTTGAGGCAGAGAGTCCTAAAACAATCAAGTTGAAAAAGCCAGGGGAATGAAAGGATTTGAAGGTGGAGTTCTTGTTAAGTCTGCATGGAGACCTTGAGATAGTGGTGCTGTGAGATTGTGGTGATAGTGCCTGAGTGACCTTGGATGCTGCAGTGCTCTCTTGATGAGCCAGTAAGGTTGTTGCACTTGTTTTATTCCTGTCAAAGAAACAGGGCTTTAAAAGCCCTACATCCACCCATCCCATCGAGGTGTGAGAGATATGAGAGATGATATGAGAGAAGGTGCTCTCTCCACCCTGACCTGAATAATGCTGTTCTGCTGAGTCATGGCCTTACCCTGAAGGAAAATACCACAGGAACCTTTCTGGACACAAACAGTGTGTTCCTTTTGGTATTTAACTTGGTTTTCTGCTCTTTTCCTTAACTTTGGTCAAAGCCAATGAAATTCTTCATTATTTTTAATATTACACAACTATGAGAGTTATAGGTTTTTTGTACTGCTACAGTTTCCTGGTACCATTTAGGTTTTGTCATGAAAATGAAGGAAAAGCAAAAAGCTGATCCAGCAAGTTATAAGTAAATCCAAAATCAAGTTATTTCATACTAACAGATAGTACTACAAAGCTGATGTGCAAAACTGTGAAAAATCAGCAATTATGAAAGCTCAGACAAATAGGCATCAATAATCTAAAGGCTGTCACTGCTGCAGAGAATGCTCTGGAAGAAAGGTGGCTTTTGAAGCAGAATGAACAAGACAATCTGGAGAACTGCACCCTGTGTTGGCAACTCATCCCCTTGGCAAAACTCCAGCAGGAGCTTCCCAACACCTGGGCTCCTGTAAACCTGTGGAGTGGACAGTTGTGCATTCAGGCTCCTGTAAACCTGTGGAGTGGACAGTTGTGCATTCAGGCTCCTGTAAACCTGTGCAGTGGACAGTTGTGCATTCAGGCTCCTGTAAACCTGTGGAGTGGACAGTTGTGCATTCAGGTATCACCAGTTATCAGGAGGATGCTTCAGTCCTGGCTGCTCCACAGTCAGATTTTATCCTGTTAACTGGTTACTTGTCTTTTCATGTTAACTTAAAGCTGTACCACATTTTGTCTTAACAAGGAATAGCCTTTTCTTCAAGTATTAAAGTAATATTTCAGGCTGGATTTACCCTATTGATGGCACAGCTGGAGAATATGCTGTTGTCATTGTTATGACCTTAAAAATCCAGTCATTTTGAAGGGGGAAATGTTCCATCATATCTTGTGTTGCTGAGAAAGTCAAATTCAGGCACTGAGTTCTCTTTTTCTGATGAGATGCAGATTCTTATCACTGAGACTCTTCTTGAAATTCATTTTTAGTAGGGGATGAAGTCTTCACATCACAATAGCTAAAATCATGTCTGTAAACTAGGTCCTTCTGAGAGCTTTCATCAAAGTGTGGCTCATGAGCTGTGCCAGCATTCCACGTGGTGTTCTTCCTCAGGGATTTATGTAAGAGTTCTCTCATTCTCCTGTTTTCTTTGGTTGTGGCTTCCCAAATGATTTCAAGTTCCCCTTCCGTTTTCCTAGGGGAAAAAAACGAAGAGAAATCCTAATTTTAACAACGTTTCAGCGGAAGAGAATTACAGTATGTGGATAAACAAATTAGAAATGGCCTGTATTTAAGTGCTTGAAATTATCTGATTAATATTCATGCCTGTTTTGCTTTTGAAAAAGCCCACTAAATGTAATGCTAGCAAGGATATGACCAGAAAAGAAACACTTGGACCCATGTAACAAGTTGGATCAAGTCTCAGCTAATGCCTCTTTGTGGCAGCCAAACAAAGGTGGTGTAAACTAGGAGGGGAGACAAAGCTAGAGGACAGTCCTTAAGGCATTACAGCCTCACAGATTCATTTCTCTGATGCCCAAGCATAAATGAATGAATTGTTTAGCATCTTTCTCAAGAATAGGTTATTTTTTTAAGCATGGAAGCCAACTTGATTTAATAATACAGTGTATTCCAGCACAGGCTTTTTATTTTAGTAAGCTTTTTAGATCAAGGTTAAGCTCTTGGGTTTCCTCTGACTCATTTTTAGTCTGTATCAAAGTACAAAAAAATAAGGATATCAAGATAATTGAGGTGGAAAGCAAAGCTGTTGCATGGAAAATGAGCACACAGATTTGAATGCTGTACAGACTAATACAGCCCCTGCAGGGCACTACCTGAAGCACTGGACAGAGCTACCCTTCTACACGAATCCTCCCCAATACCAGGCTCTAAAAATGAGAAACAAATCAATGCACAACATAAATGTGTTGAGAGTCCTTTGTGATTGATCACCCTGAGAATGAAGTGGTGAAAAGTGGCCCAGCCATAGTCCCTGCCCACTTTGTGTTTCACCTTATGACGTGATATACAGATGGAAGAAGAAAAAAAACCTCGTAGAGAAGGGCTTTAGGTTATTCTTGCATATATTGCTTGGAATGAACTTTTGGTGGTGGAGGAGATCAGTAACCATTGAAAATGGAATTAAAGCAAAAGGCAGCAGGTGAAAGCAGTACAGGTGCTAAAAGCAGTCTAAGACTCTGCCCAAGAATGTGAGAGGCCACAGTTAATTAGTTGGACCTTTCCATTTCTGCCAAGTTGCTAAAAAGCTATTGAGAAGCAATCTCTCATTTTTAAAACACCAAAACTGTAGATGACTTTGCTCTCACGAAGTATATTTCTCCTTGAGATAGGATGAGAGTGTCTAATATTTACCAGTGCTTGGAATATGCTTCAAAATGCTTTACAAAGGCAATTATCATTCTCCTCAGCCTACATCTGGGGAAGATGTGAGGCACAAAGACTGAATTTACTCCCCCAACTAGCAGGCCTCAGTGTCACCCACTGGTTGACCCTGGCCCTCTGTATTGTGATTTTGGAATGTTTTCAGCATTTTGTTTTCAAATGAACTTTTATATCTTGATAGGTCAATCTCCTGTTCCCTGTTGCCCCTGGTCTCCAACTGGAGTCTGCAGGCACCGTGCACAGCACCCTCATGGTCAACAATTAATACACAAGAGTTTAATCTGGTTTACTGTTACGGTAGTGCAGAACACTACCCAAGCTTTAGTTCATCCTCTAATTTCTAAAACCAGGACTTTTTTTAAGATGATGAAACTAAAGATCAGCAAGTTCTGAATTGTAGTTTAATGCTGTCAGCATGCCTGACCTACAGGGTGCTCATCCTCAGTGCAAGTGATTTTAGAAAAAAGATTAGTTCAAAAAAACTGGTTTTAAAAGTGTCCACATGGTTCCAATTACTTGAATAGCAAGGAAAACAGATGCCTTTAGAGATAGTGGTGTATCTGAACTCTTCTTGGAGGATTAGTTTTTAAACAGATCTGAGAGATGCAGAGCCAGAGAGCACTCACTGACTTTGCTCTGGAGTGAGCAGTCACAGCATATTGTTGTCCAGGAAGCACACACAGCACTCCACAGTCACAGGTGAGGCTTCTCAGTGTGGCTCAATGTCCTGCTTCATAGTTCAGCTGCTTTTCAGGTGAGCTGAGGAGAAGCAGCTGCATCCCAAGTGCAGGTTTTGTCTCTGCATGGTGTTTGTTCGAAAATTCTGACCCCACCAAAACCTAAAAATACATCCAGCAGAATGGGCTGGGGAGGGGGTGTTTTCATTCTTATTAGTCACAGCCTCCCTTCCCTTACAAACTTGGATTACAGAGCAGTTTGGTTACTACAGCTGCTGATGATCTGGGCTTTTTTCCTGACACTAATATTTCCCTTCCCCTACAGCCAGTTCACCTCTTCAAACACAAGTCTTCGCCACTTGGCATTTAAAACTAGATACATGCTCAGTTTAGATACATGTGCTGTTTCCAGATGTCTTCAGGCAAAAAGCATTAAGTTTGTTTGTTATTAATGCAGGCTGTTATTACTTAAATACATAAAAGCAAAAATTCCATTCAACTCCAACCTAGCCAAAATGTAAGGCTCTATACCTTGTTGAGAGTAAACAAAATGCCAATGCTGTACTGATTGATGTTTGAGGATGAAAAAGTTAACAGAAGCAGGTTCTGAAAGAAGATTCTTCTTTACAAAAGATAGAGCTTTCTGCCCTTACTGAACTAAATTAATTCAGCCTTAATCTTATATTTGGGCTGCCGACTCAAGAATTAGTTTTCATCTCTCCTGTGAGAGTTTATTTAAATATTCCTTATAACAAAGATCAACAATTTTTATCATGGTTACAATTTTATATGTCACCCCCCAGGTAAGACAGCTCCTCTCCCTTGCCTGTGCACAGCTGCAGAGGTTTTTTGCTGCTGACCCTCTCCTGAGGACAGTCTATGGCACTTTCACACCTGCGTTTTCCAGCCAAAGCACAGCAGCTGTAACTATCTCCAAGGACAGTTTCTCTGCAGAAGACTTAGGCAATAAACTCTGACCTAGTAAACTCATAATAGTAAGTGTCCTGTGAAATAAGACTGGAAGTATTTATGACCCTGTTTTTTTACTCTAGGACTGCACCATCAGCTTTTATATCTCAAACATGCAGCGTAGCTTATTTAAGGGAAGGTATGTGAGAATGATGACTCTGAGGATTACTCAGCAAGACAGATGCAAAAGGAAACAAAAATCTTATGTGTAATCACGAGATTCCTTTCATTTCCTACTGTTCTGAAAACTGGTGAGGAGTGGGGATGGGCAAGCGTTCAGCCTTTAGCAGAAGATGCTATTAAATAAACTAACACATATCTTGATTTAGAGAACCCCCTCAAATCATCAAAGATTAGGCTCAGGTTGATACTCCTCTTAAGAAGTCTTAAGAACAGCAGTTCCCCCCGTGCCTCACTCACCTCTTCTGCTCCAGCACTTCCTCCAGGGTTTCCTGCTTGTCTTGCAGCAGATGCCGGAGGTGCTTCATTTCCTGCTCATACCGAGCTGTCTTCCCAGCAAATTCCTTCTCCTGCTCAGTCATCTTGAGATTGATATCTCCAAGCTTCCCAGCTGCTTTCTTTTTATACACCTGTAAGGGGTAAAGATAATAGGGGAAATGGGATTGTGGGAGAAATAAGGACAAGTCACTACCAGCAAAAGAAAGAGCTGGAGCCGCTGATTTGCAGTTTAATTTTACATCACTCCTGCCCTGCTTAAATCTGTCAGGTGGGTTGCATTATGGATTTTTTTTAACCTGTTTGTTAATTCAAAGGTACTAAACTTCATTTTGTTCTGTATATAAAACTGGTGTGTACAGTGAATACCATGCTGTATGTTTGTCTTAGGAGTGAACAGAATTAGCTGCAAAAAAGGGTTTATTTTCCAAGATGCAAAGCTACACATTACAGTACCTGTTGCTTACCACTTGTCCAACAGTCATATTTAGCAGTACATACCAAGAAAAAGTGCTTATGTTTTGTTAGTTGTTCAATATTTATACTAAGAGGAAGGAAAAGAATAGCTTTGTGTTTTAAACTAGCTTGCTGCTTCTCATAATAGTCCTTCTGTTCAGTGAGGCACAAGTGATTTTTTGCTTAATGGCTATAATAACCAAATTTATTGGTCCCATCTCAAAAATAAGAAATAATTTTTATACAGAATTATTTTGCTTTCTGAAATTACATCCCCATTAAATTGCATGAGCACACGAGGAACTGAAAAACTGTGGCTTGTGTACTGTTATCAATGTCTAGCTGCTGCTGCTCTTGACAAAAACCAAATCCAATATTAGCTTTTTTTCCCTCATGATTACAAGCAGAATGTGACATTTCCTACAGGCTATAGAACAGAGTTTTGGGATGGAAGCACCTCCTTTAGTAAAACTGTAAACTATTTAATAGTGAAGCTTTGAAAATACTGCTATTTTTGTCTTGCTACTACAAAGTTTTACCTAAGGTGCTAATCACTAAGGTTTTATCTTCATCTGAATCAGAGCAGAAAGACTGAGTCTGCCTTTTAGAAGAATTAAAAAAAAAAAATTGCCTTTTTAGGTATATGCTGTATATAAGGCTGTATAATCCCCTCCACAAACTGTTTCTTTTTTTAGCTCTTGTAAAATGTGCCATCGTGGAGTTTATTTTTCTAGAGCTCATAGGACAATAATAAATAATAATTTACCTAGAACATTAGTAATTCAATATTTAAGGATGACTTACACATGGGGTTTTTCCTAGCTTTTCCCTGTCAGATCCAAGAAAAGAATTAGAAGCCTGCAAGTCAACCAGTCACATCATTCAACTTTTTAGATCCCCAGAGAAGAGTCCAAAATGCAGAGTCAGGTGTTTGCACTGTAATGCTGTGGGAAGGTAAAGGAAAACAAGTTCCTTCTGAGCAGCAGGTTGCTCAGAGCCAGCAGAAGAAGTGCAGAGCACAGGGAAACAGCAGAACTTTCCCCTCTGCCAAGAAATTCTCCAGCTTTACTCAAGTCCAGGAAATGCTCTCTCCAGGGCAGGTGCCCATAATTAATAATTTCAGAGAACTAGAGAGACCTTCTTATCACAGCAAAGGCTGATAAAGCAGCCGGTCGTGTTGGTGAAACCCATTTTTCATCTCCCAGTCATTGACCTCCCAGCTGCAGAGAGCTCTGCTTTAAGGTGAGTGTTGTGTTTTCAGCTGCACTCTGCCTGGGATGGTTCAAGCCTCTGGCTCCTGGAGAAGAGGAGGCTCAGGGGAGACCTCATCTCTCTCTACAACTCCCTGACAGGAGGTTGTAGCCAGGTGGGGGTTGGTCTCTTTTCCCAGGCAGCTATCAGAAAGACAAGAGGGCTCAGTCTTAAGCTGTGCCAGGGGAGGTTTAGGTTGGATATTAGGAAGAATTTCTTTACAGAGAGGGTGATCAGACATTGGAATGGGCTGCCCAGGGAAGGGGTGGATTCTCCGTCCCTGGAGGTTTTTAAGATGAGACTGGATGTGGCATCAGTGCCATGGGCTGGGAACCACAGCAGGGTTGGATCAAGGGTTGGACTTGATGATCTCAGAGGTCCCTTCCAACCCAGCTGATTCTATGACTCTATGATTCCTCATCTCCCATAGCTGCCTCTCTTGGCTCTGCTCCTCCTTTGCCAACTGAAGCCGCGTGTAGAATGGTTGCAAAATCTGTGGGGCACAAAGGGCAAAAATGCACCATTTTCTTATAGCCTGAAACCAGATATGAGGGATACACAGCTTTGATCCTGCTCCTCTGGATGGATTATAACAACATCTATGGAAAATGCAGCCTGTGCAGGTCAGGGTGGTTCTGGGCACACTGACAGACGTGGCTGCTGGCACACACAGATCCTTCCCTTTGAATTGTCCAAGATAAACTATTAATGTTCCTGGAAGTGAAGCAGGTGGCAGTAAACAGACTGGTGGAGATATCACCACCAGGAAGAGGCTGATAACACACATAGCTGGAAGTCGTAATAGTTTCCTCTAGAGCTAGAAAGGCCCAAGGTCATGGCATCAGGTATAGGGTAAGCAAGGTGAGGAATGATCATGGATGCAGCTCTGGTACTGAAGAGGACATAACTTACACTCTTCTAAGTCATTTGGGGAAGGTGTACTCCTGGGCACCACAGCTCTGTTTCACCTCGAGTACTGAACTACAAACTGGCAGAGAATTCTGACTGCAGAGCCCACAAAACATTATTTCTACAAACAGAGGCTGCTGGCTATGGTACATGTAATGATCTGATCATTTGTTGAGGCAATAAAGCTATTTTCTGTCAATCATGTGTTGTTTTTCTTCAATCCTTTAACAGTAAAATTGGTATTGTCCATTCCAAAAGAGAGCAAAGGACCATCTGAATGAAATCTTCTCACTGCTCTATAAGAAGTGCTATAATTCTCACAGAATAGCCCTGGAATGGGAACACTGATGGAATTTGTATTGTGTGCTACAGAACATTACCAACTGTCTCCCATGGCACCTAAAAATACTTTAATTAAGATCACTGACAATTATCTTCAGGGCTGTGTAAAAAACTCAGTTTAAAATATGTAATAAAGCTGTGTGTATTATTGACATGAGTTTGGGGCTTATTTTAGCAATAACCTGTTATTTAGCTTTAAAGATTTTCACAGTGATTTTGTCTTTAATAACAGATTTGACAGACCTTGACTTAATTTGAGACTTCTCAATGAAAAAGAAAAACTACAGGATTTTATTAATTTTCTTTCTTCAAAAGAATTAATGAAAAAGTCTTCTGGCCCAGAAGACCAGATCTATTTTATGTGCAAGGCACAGATGACCTGAGTTCAGAGGGAAGTGATCCAAAGGGAATGGAACTGCCAGCTTTTGGAACAACCTCTCTCCGTAGGGTGTCTGATGTGTTTCCAGTGGAGAAGGGTTGTCCCACATAACCTTCCTTCTGTATCCCCTCAAATAACCATTGTAGTGATGTAAAAGAAGCCCCAGAAAATCTTTTGAGAGGCACACGGTGCATCTGACCTGTAAGTTTTGGACGAGCTGCTTCCTGATGTGACACGAGGCAACAAACTCAGCAAAAGGGAAATGTAAGTAAGTAAACCTGGCTGTGTCTAAGGAGTAGAAAAAAAAGTCTAGTTGTGTCCAAAAAGTAGATTCACACTGTAGGCACTTGG
This sequence comes from Corapipo altera, assembly GCF_003945725.1. Taxonomy (NCBI): domain Eukaryota; kingdom Metazoa; phylum Chordata; class Aves; order Passeriformes; family Pipridae; genus Corapipo; species Corapipo altera. The sequence goes on along the minus strand of NW_020884956.1, from coordinate 957,432 downwards.
AAGTAACTCAGAGCTGCAGGTAGGAAACTTTTCTCTCCTCATACCCTGAGGACTCCATGGTCCGGTCCATATAATTTGTGTTTCTTATCTTGTATCTTGAGGAAATAGCTGCAGGTGGCTAAAAGCCAAGGCCCAATAACTTCTGTGAGATAAGAAATAGCTAACACTCCCATTATCAACGGCTGTGTCACCCTGGCGGGAAAAATGAATGTGTTTTAAGGACTGTTATCACTGGAGACAGATTACACCTAAATACCTCAGAAGAGGTTTATCCTGAAACTCAAGACACAGGGCAGTTACCCAACATGTGATTTCCCGAAGCAGTAAAGAAATAAATTATACCAGCTTTTAGCAAAGTTCAATTAATACAATAACCAAAGAGAATATGACATTTGTAGGTGTTGTGTGACTGTTTAAGCCCTCTGCTTTACTGACAAAAATAAAGAATGAAAAGGTTTTGCAAGTAGATTAGTCTTACTTCTGTTAAATTGAAACAGCTGTGTTTAAGAACTTTGTTTACAGACTTTTTTTCTGATTTCCATTAATAGTCGATGGGTTAAGGATTTTTTTAAATTTGGTTTTGCACTTAAAATTCACTACAAGTAAATGTTCTTAATCTTATGCAAACCTCTTCTCTATCCCTTAGATACAGATCTATTAAATTGCATAAAATGTGTATTTAACAAGAATATAAGCCACTGTCTTGGTAGGGAAGATAGACATGAATGAGGGTGAAAAGTGTTAAAAACATTTTATGGCTGTATTAGTATAATTAGATAATTTTTTTAGGGTAGTGTTTAATGTATTTAGATATTTTATGAAGTGAAATTTTTGAAACATAAGTGTTTCAAATTTATATAATGCTGTTATACTGCAATTCCACACTGTGCTTTGCATTTGTTTAGAGAGTTGTAAAGATAACCTAGAATGTATTCTCTAACTCGGCTGCATGTTTGAACATCCCCTGAGTTTCTAAACCTCCCACCCTTTGGCCACATGAAAGCACCTGATGGTAACTGTACACTTGAGATATGTTTTTCATTCTTCCCATTGGAATTGGAATGGACTTCAAGCTGAAGCATTAGTACAGCCTCAAAAAAGTGGGACTTGGGTCACACTACAAAGTAAAACCAAAATACAAATAATCTTTAAGTATTTTTACAACTAGTCCTAGGTTCTCCAGGTGTAAACGCTGTGATCTGGCAGACATGCAATGTATGAACACAATGGTGAAAACTATACTGAGGATCTATTTTGCTTTTTAGAAACATTTTAAGATAATCTATAAGTCTTTCATAAAAACACTGACACAAATTAACTGTTGACTTTTCTCACCAGAAAACCCAAAACACAATAAATATTTAGCTTAGAAACACTGCTTACCTTAACTTTCTCTTCCAGTCTCCCTAAGCGTAGACTGCCTTCTATCATTTTATTGAGAACACCCTGCTTCTCATTTTCCAAACATCTGGCCTGCAACCACACGTATATACATCACTAAATGTAATCATTATGTTAGAGCAGACAAAACACTGACACTGAGCAAGACACAGCAATTCCATTTTGAGCTCCCATAGTCTGAAGAACCAACACTGAAAACAAGTCCTGAAAATCATTCTTTAATGGCTGATTATTTAATAATTTTTCAACTGACTGTGAATACTGTGAAACAGTATTATTCTGAAAGGATACTAATACTGTAAACTCAACCTATTCTGTGTATTTTTCTACAGGTATATGTTTGTAGGGATCCCATTTTTCACTGTTTCATAGGCACTACGTTCCCAGATGTAAAAAGTAAACCAAACAAAAATGTATAACCTATGAACAGTGAAATAACTTTAAAACTGTAAGAGGCTTCAATTGTCAAATCCACTGAGAGCATTCAAAAGAGAAGTAGCATTTAGAATCAAAAATGTCTGACCACCTTGAATACCCATATCACTGCAGAGACACATCTCCTTTCCCAGAAGTCAAAATTACCTGGCCCTGCTGGAGTCTGTGAACTTCATGCTCAGTAAGTGATAGTTTGATTTACTGTGAGGCAGCTGAATCATACAATACAATACAAGGACAACTTTGACAGCTGCTAACTCAGGATTACAGTTCATCATCACTGTTCCACTATCAGAATTGATTTAAACAAATTTGTTGCTGCTTTGTTTTAGGCTGTCACTGTTCCTGGAAATAGTAAGTTTAAGACTATGCCTTTATTTTTGTGGAGATGTGATTACTACACATTTTCTTTTAACCCTCAATAAGTTAAGAATATAGGCTAATTTTTTAATGCTGTACCATTCTGCTGACCCTCTTCTTCTGGATGAAATCTGCATAAAATGCATTTCAATGATTTAATTCAATGAATGAATTAAAAAAGAGTAAGGCAAGGATTAACAGCTGTAGCTGAACTGACATTACTGAATTTTGAGGTGGGGAATGATACTACATTTTAAACTTTGTCATAACCAGTAGTGGTTCTTCAGAATCATTAGGGTCTACCTCTAACTTTTTGTTTGTTTGCTTGTTTTCTAGGTCTTCCCACTAGAAAACCTTATCAGAGTACCTGCTAAAAGAAACCTGCAGTCTAACTTTCTGCTAAGATTCAGCAATTAAAAGTAGGAGTGGGTTGTTTTGATACAGCTTTATGAGGCACCAAAGTAAACTGGGTATTTTGAAGTTTTTTTCTATTTCAGTAGAAAAATTAGTCTGAATCTCTCTCTGCTGTTGGCCCAGACACAGTGGATTCATAAAAAAAAAAAAAGCAAGACTTGGGCAATCTAAGTCACAAATCAAGATCTAAGGATCAATTCCCCTAATTCCTAAGAGACATTTGTGCCCAGTTGTAAAATCCTGAAGCCTAATTTGTAGGATTTGAGTTGGGTCACCATAGTCCCTCTTGTAGAATTAGCAATGAACTGCTCTTTTGTACCCAATATTGATGACAACCTTTGTGTACAACTTGAACAACAGAAGACAAAAAAGCTTTGACAAAGTTTTGTGAAACAGTTTCAGGACCAATTTGAAGACAGAGGACCAATATGTCAAATTGAAATTGTTTCCAAGATCTTGTAAAGGAAAGAAAATGTGCTTATGAAAAGCCCAGTAACCTCCATGCCAGACACTTCCACTAAAGAGAAGTTGTTCCAAAACTCTCAATTAGCCTGTTAAAATGACTGCTAACCAATAAAATGCAATACCACCAAGTGTATCCACAGGAGAAGGTCCACAGAGACCTTCAAAGATAAAACCTTACCTTTAGATTAAGAGACCTGTATTAATTTTAGAGATTGGTGTTGAGCTACATGTATGTAAAAGTAGCTTGCAGTCTTAAAATTTTAAGTTTAAAAAAGTCTTACAAGCTTGATATATAACACTGCAATCCCTAATGCTCATGTGAATTAAGGCTGAATTATGTTAACTCCAGAAATAAGGGTACTTGCTTTTAGTCACTCTTCTAGAAAAAATCTTTTGCTGTTCCCATCCTATTTGCTAAAGTCTACTTAAATAGCTAAATCCTTAAACTGAAATTATAGTTTTCTTTTTTGATAATTCAGATTAACTGCAAGTTGTGCCAGTAGGATGATAATGGTGTGAAATACCAATTAATATTAATTATTTCAAGGTAATTACCAAAGATACAAGGTGATCACGTTCCTGAGCTATCTTCTCCACCAGACCAATAAGGTTTGTTAGGTAATAATGGGCTATAACTTCTTTTTCCATCACTTCCTCCAGCTGCAGTTGTAAAACACCTATTTTCTTCTTTAGTCGCCTATAAAATGAACAGATTGGGAATTAATAATGGCATTAAAAACTCGCATCACATGTGCAAATCAACATGCACAAGTCTCAAACAATCAAACATGCTGCTAAAAATGCACTGGCTCACAATATTTGCAGTGCCAAAAGTACCATGTCCCACTTTTGGGGCTGTTTTTCTTTACAACATGTTGTCTGAATAACAGTAACAATGGTTCAAAAGAACAGTTTGTGCAATGGTTAAAAGTTCATAATCCTTAAGAAATACAACAATAATATTGGTTTTATTTTTTAAAGTGTTGTGACCCCATCTCTGAACCAACTGGGTGCATGAGAAGGTTTGCAAATAGTGTAAGGCCTTATTTCCAGTACACAAATGATTCATTGCTATAGCTAACTGTTACTCACACTACTAACTACTACAGTAAAGAAATATTCTCAGTGTGCATGTAGTCACAGAAAAGTGAGCATGAAAACATACAAAAGTCAGCAAAACTTGACAGCCAGGCCTTTGGACCTGACAAAGATATGTTTAGGAAACATGTTTTTTCTGCAGTAGGTAGAAAACACTCATTATGGGAAGCCAGACAATTTTACAGATATTTCTGCTGTTATTGTTAGAAATACAAGTATTTCTGTACAAGAAAATGAGACTGTGGTGTGACCTGTTTGTCTTCTGTGTCACTTCCATTTCAGTTTGCAGGGCCTTGTTGTCAGCCAGGCAGCTGTTTTTCTCCAGGAGCAGTTTCTGGTTCTCAGCTCTCAGTGATGTGACCCTTCCCATCACATCTTCCACCTCACAGCGCTTCTTCTCCTGCTCCTCCTGCAACTGTCTGCAAAACCCAACAGCACAGGACAGGTGTCATGTACAGACCTTCCTCACTAAAAAGCTAAATTACAGGAAGATCACCCTGTTAAAGGTATGAAAAAGATACACTGAGAATACTTAATGTTCAGTGGTGACATCAGACAGGTATGACATTCTCAAATCATGAATGATTTAAATAATTCATTCTGACTGCAATTCATTTAAATTATAAAAATATGCAGCCAAATGTATTCCTTTTTTTTTTTTTCCAAAGACATTACTAGCAATGCCAAAATACAAAGTCTGAGAACTTCCCAGGACACAAAACAGCAAGTTGCACTATCCAAAGGCTTGGAAGCAAATAAATTTACAGAATGCCTTCAGGGAAACATTACTCTGCAGGCAGTGCATGGCAGCACTCTGGAGTTGTGCTGTTTCCTGTTATTTCTATATTGTAAAGACTGGAGAAACTCAGAACTCCTGGTTTAGAGTTTCAGGATCCTTTAGACATGTTCCCAAAGATGGGAACGAAAGAATGAAAACATTTAATTTATAGCATTGATAGAAATAAATAGATTTGACAAAAATGATATTTTTAATGCCTCCTCTTCTACTATTTAAGACAGTACAATTAGCAGTATGTACTCTATGGTAGGAACACTCCTACCCATGTTTCTAGATCTGGGATATCCTTTGGTAAATTTAAATGTCCCTAAAAACCAAGAGAGTATTTTTTAAATACTTCTTTCCCTTTCTTTGTACTTTGGTAATTGCCTTCCTGGATTACCAGTAGAAGTTTCCACTGGCCTCCTACCTCCAGAGTGCAGCTCTGTTCATGTCCACACTTTGCAGAATTGCTTCTCCATGCACCACACATAAATTCATACCTCTTTAAATCATTCACCAAAGCCAAATGCTCCTCTGCTGCTATTCTGCTCTCCACTCTGGCTTTCAGTTCTTCACAAGTAGAACACAAAGCTTCTAATTGCTTCTGGTACTCTGCTATCTCTTCTTCTTGGCTTTGTTTCTTCCCTTCTAAGATTACTATCTGTTTGGTCAACTTTGAAGCTTTTGGGAGGGGAAAAAAAAAAACCCAACTGGGTATAACAGAACTAATTCAATCACCTAGTGAAACTCCAACTAAACCATTAATATGTTAATTCCTAGTTGTTCACAGCATTATGGAACAGCGGATTTGTTAGTTTGTTTGTATTTTATTTTTTGTTGTCTCAAGCAACTTGTTTTGGTAAAATGTTGAAACTTGAAGACTGCTTCTTTTCTGAGCTGTAGGATCATTGAAACATCATTTTACACTGAAAAATTCTCATTCAGTTTAAAGTGCTCTTAAATTACAAAAAAGAATGTTTTGATATTAACAGCTCTTGCCACTTTTTCAGAAGAAGTCAAAATGTTATTTAGTGGCAATAGGTGACACTGACATTCTTTTCAGGATCAGTTGACATCAAGAGCTTGATCTCGTATTAATGTCACCTACATTCAGCAATGTTTTTTAGGCACATATAAAGTTGCAAAAAACCCCCAACCAAACAAAAGCAAGACCTCCCAAAAATGACAACAGTAGAAAATAAACAAAAAAAAAAATCACAAAAAAACCCCAAACCTGTAGTACCATCTTTAGTGTAGTTCAAATGACTGGCAACTCAAGCACTTTACCTTCTTGCACATGCTGCCTGTGACTATCTTTTGCTTTAGCTTGTTGGATTTTGAGCTGCTCCATCAACAATCCATTTTCTTCCAAGACCAGCTTGGCTTGAGTTTGTAGCTGCTGCCTGCAATGATAACCAGCTTGTAAATAAAATATAACTCAAATGTTAGCTTATGTCCCCATTGACATTCAATGGTGTTAAAAAACATATTTGCACCTCATTAAAGAACAAAGTGAAAACCCTTATTGGAAGCAATGTCAGGACCTATGGTAAGCTTACTGAAGACATGAACTCACAACCATCAAAATGTAATTTATTTTAAATAATGTTTTAAACCTTTGAGTAACAAAAGCAAAAAATCCCTACAGAAAGAAGGAAAAATCAGTATGTGTGCATTAGGAGTGTAGCATCCTAGAATGGATAAGGTTTGAAGGGATTTCCAACTTCAGGAGGTCATCCTGGAAACAGCATCATAACTAGTAACTGAAGCAGATTTGTTATCAAAACATGATAAAATCTTGGATAGCATTTGGATTTACTTGGCTTTGACCTCTAGAAAAATACTGCCAGTGAGCTTTATGAGCCTCTGAGGAAGATGGGCATTTAAAATGAACTCTCCTGAGCAGAGAACTCAGCTCTCTGCTTTTTAACTTGTATTAATTCAGCCTTTAAGAAAAACAATACCAGTCTTTCTGATGTTATAAAAATAAAGCTTAAGAAAGTATTTGCTGTTCTAGTAAGAGTTTAAAAAGTTGAGAAGTATTAGCCAACGTGTGTTTTGCAATTTGTGGACAGTATATAAGCACCCAAGGACACATAAAATATCCACAGTATTTTATTAAAGCACCTGTGCAACACTTTGACCCCTTAAAAACAACCTACTTAGCAAAATCTATGCAGAACTAACACCTGTAATTCTGCCTCGAGCAGGTGCTCATTGAAAGTCAGTCTGTGTTGTTGGGTGAATCTGCAGAAAGACTTCAGAGTGGAAGAGTCAAAATCCTGGAGTCAAAATGCTCCTCATGTAGACATTGAGCCACCTGAGCCCTTCCACAACTACCACCTGTGCCATGGGTGCAGGAAGAATTTTTATGTTCACTCACAGGGGATGCTGTTCCAAAAACTGTTACTCTGGTTAGGAACTATCTTCCAATTTCCACTTCAAGTTTGTTCATGGTGAATGAATACCCAGTTGTTGTTCTAGTAACACTGCCCTGAGTCCCAGAACTGCAGCTTGAGATGTTCTTTGTACACTCCTGTTCTTTGTGTCTCCTGTTCCTCCCCGAGAGCAACACTGTCCTTCCTCAGCCTTAGTTCTGAAGCGAGAAAGGCCCATGTGCCTAAGCTCCAAACAAAAGAGGCTCTTCACCCTTTCAGCTTTGATACTCTGTACCTAAACCTGTGACCAGGACTCTCCAGAGATTTCCATACAGCTGCGTTGTTCCTGCCCAACCTCTACTGGGAGGACTTATTCTAAAATACCCCAGGACTGTGCTACCTTTCTTTTTCTTTATAGCTGTTGCCTTAAAAAGCTCACAATCATCTTGCAATGAACCAGTACAAACAGTCTCTTCTCCATCTCAGCTACCAACAGACGAATGTCTCACTTAGGTAAATTGTTCTTAAGTCTCAAGTATTTTCTACTACTTAACTTCATTACATTTGCATTGTTTCATTGCTCAAGAATATTGAATTCTTCTAAGGCCACACTCTGTTGCCATTTTATACTAATAGAAAACTGATGTCATTGGCACACAAAGTATGAAACCTTCAAAATCTGGGACAGAATTACATGGGCTTCAGGTGCAAAACTGCACATTCATATTGAATCTTTACCCCAAAATGATTCCAGGCATTGCACATCAGCACTGTTCCATCAGGGCAATCGTGACCCTATTACCCCTTCAGCAAAACAATTTGCTTGAAGGGAAAAAAAATTTTTCCCTAAAATCTGTAACCTTCAAAGTTTGCATGCAACAAGCAAAATAATTAGTAACTTTTAAATTAATTTCCAGTAATATAACTTGCCATTCTGTTGAGGTAATGAAGTTATTTTTATTTAATCGCTCATGCAGGTTTTCATTCTCCTTCACCAGCTCTTCAACTCGTGCTTTAAAATTCTTCATATCCTCCTGGAAGACAAAGGATTTCACATAAAATTCTTTAGAGGGAAGTATTTTGTTTTCATTTTTACGTCAAAAAAAATCTTTATAAACATATATGTTTCTAATTCCTGACTTAATAGCATATCATTTCACAACTCACTCATCTCTAATTCAGATGTGCATATTTTATTTCTAAACTGTTTCATCAATCTAGTAATATCTGATTAAAAAGAATGCTGATATTTGATTTGTGCCACATTTTTGCAAGTCGTAGATCCTTAAAATACGTATTTAAAAAACCAAATTCTGGAAATTCCTGGATGACACTATACATTTTTAGAAGGAATGACATGGATTTGAATATGGTAGGACAAGACAGAGAATTTACTGTAATAAAATCCTTGGTGTTTTCCACTCATTTTATGGCTTAATTTTTGGAAGGAAATAAATCTATTTTTAAAGCCTATGGGAGTTCTGCTTTCATACCCACAAGCAGGTGGAAGAGAAGCTCTACAGAGCACTGAATCCCCATTATGGATGACAGCAGTAAATTCTTTCTACCACTGTGTTTATGATTTACTCTGTTCTTAGAGCCCACCTTCCACCTCTCAGTGTAGTGCTCACTTCTGAAGCTGAACAGGCTGACAAAAACAAGCAAGTCAAGAAGGATGAGACACAATAACTATGCATGGAAAAGTAAAACAGTCACTTCAAATTTTAAGCAGAAAAGAGCATTGACAAATCCCTTCAGAAAATTTCAGTCATATATTTCCACTTTAGTGTGTATTTTAAATGGCAACTTGCCTCATGCTCAAGAATAAAATCTTCCTTTTCTCTTATTCTGTCTTCATAAGCCAACAGAAGAGGTGACAAATACTTCATATCCAACTTAAAAGAAAATTAAAGAAAAAATAAATCAATAAATAGAAATTAATTACAAAAACTAATCTCCTCTGTATTTTTTACTTCTCCTGCTATAGTTTTAAAAGCTGTAAATAGTTTTTGTATATGACTTGCTGACAAAAGGGCAGTTGGACACTGTATTGGCACACTTCACTAAAAAGCAGCTCTAACAGCAGAATGTGGCTGCAAATGAATACAAACCAAAACTGAAACACTACACTGATTATCACTAATTAAAAAATTATCCCAGATTCATTAGTAAGTGGGAAAGAAATTTCTACTTTCTCAAGCCTGCATTTTTAAAAGTAAATAGTACATGATTTCTGGCTATTATGGCTAGAAAGACAGAGCAGGAGCATTTTCCTGTACAATACAGTTCTGAGAAACAATGAGGAAGGGAAATGTAAGATCTGATCAGCATTTCAAGGAGAAATTCTTTTACCTATTACTAATGCATTGAATCTCACAGACTATTTGCCTTCTCCTTGCCAGAAATTCATAGGCTACCATCAGAATGACTGAAACATTCTATTTTCTTTTAGTATCATCTTAAAAATAATAACAGCAGAAGACTGACAGTTAAGGAGATTAACAATTAAGCAGTAGACCTTGGGAGACCTTGAAGCAAACTATATGCTAGGCAATGGTAAGTGAAGAAGGTATTTATATAGAATATATAGAATATTTATAATATTCTATTAATTTGTGATAGTTCAGCAAAGTAAGTAAATAATATCCTGAATGTTTTGTTTCCAGTAAAGAAATTCTACAACTTTACTTAGAAAGGAATAAACAGAGAAGTGAAAATATTATTTGACTTACCAGCCATGGTGGTGGTGGTCCTTTCATGGGTAAGCCTTTAAGCTTTACATGCTAGAGCAGATTTTTAAAAAGATACTGATATTATTTCCTGCTTTTTGAAGCACCAACTGCAGTCACAACAGAGCTTATGTTTCTAATTACATGTGTTGCACATCTTACACACACTCAAAGTCAACAAAACTGGAAGTTCAGTATCTTACTAATACAGGAGAATACTACTGACTTCTTGAAGTTAGACTTAATGATAAAGGCTTATTTTAAATTTCAGGAAAAGCCTGTGCCATTTGTAGACTTTGTAAAAAAAATAAAAACCTCAAAAAATAAATAACAGTGGGACAATTAAGTAGAAACTGCCTTTATAACCAAGACTCTCACCTCTTCTTGGGACAATGACCTGAATTTAGTTTGATAGCGACTTAATTCTACATTTAAACGATGAACCACCATTTTCAAAGCATCATTTTCATCTACCAGTTCTTGTGCTTGTTGCCTGAGAGAAAGTAATTCTGTTGCCTCCTCTGCTAAAACAAATATCCAACAAGAAAGTTGAATCAAAACTCATGAAATGTTCACAACAATTTGTTAATTGTAATGAAAAAAAATTAATTTCAATAAACTAGAATCATAAGAGAACTTATCTCAAAATACAGTTATGGAATAATCCCATGAAAAATTATAATAAAAAACTCAACCACCAAGTATTTTTTTTTCATGGTTATGTAAGTATTCCTTGATAAAATTTCTACAAATGTAGAAAACTTTCCAAAAGTTTGGAAACTACTTCTGCACAGATACTTGCCTAAATCAATGACTTAAAAGCTACTACTACAGGAACAGGTTGTAAGAAATCAGAAAAATCCCACCAGATAGCTACAGAATGGCTTATGTGTTTCTCCCACCTTCTCTATGTGAGTCCTCTGCAGCTTCTTTAAGCCTTCTGTTTTCTTGTTCTAGTTTCTTCAGCTTTAACTGCTGCTCTTCCATTTGCTGTTTTGTTCCCTCCAGCTGCTGCACCACAGCCTGGTATGCCTTGCTCAGAGACCACTTCTCTTGTTTTAGTTCTCTGAACTTTTCTTTAGTCATATTTTCCCATGTTTGCCTTGCCCGAACAGACACATCTGCAGTGGCACAGCCCAAGAGATTTAAATGGTATTCAGACCAGAATATGAGTTTCAGCAAATTACAATCAGTTTTTCCCAACATCAGCATTATGTATGAGTGATACTTTATAAGCTATAAATCAGCTCATGGCTCCCAAAAGATAAGATCAGAAAGAATTTAAAAAAGTAGGTTTGGAGAGAGCTGTGGAGTGGCTGCAAGCTCCCACCTTTTCTCTCAGACACTGAAAAGATTCCTTCTTTAATTGGGAAAGAAAGTGTCAGCAGATCTCTCTCTCCCAAGCATCAGTGACTAGAGAGATGAGACAAAAATGTTCACTGCATGGACCAGTCAGTCTTCTTGATCCCTTCTTATTTTAATCACCTATACAATGAAAGCTTTACCTTCCTTCCCACATTTTCAATGATCTGTCACTGAAAAGAAGTTACTCAACAATCCTTACAAAAGTAAAATGTTAGATTATCTGCAAAACCGTGGATATATTGTTGCATCAGTTATAATGGCTCACACTTCCAAGTTTTCCTTGCCATCTGTATGGGATAAACAGGTGACCTATTCAAATGAATTTCAGCCTTGCCAGTATAACCTAACAGCACACAGGCATCAGTGTAACTCAGCACAGGACAGCTCCCTAGAATAAGATTTATCTGAAGCCAAATAAAGAGCTATCCCTTGTTATTGAGGAAGGCAGCCCATGGATCCTGTGTGTGTTCACCAGTTCAGCTGCAATGACACACTTAATAATGGTGACACCCTCCAGTGTAGATTAAATTTAAGGTATTGGAGAGATCCAGCATGACTTTATTACATCATTTCACAATCATTTACTTTAGACTTCAAAAGTCACTCAGATTGGAAAATAAAAAACCAAGTCTAAGCCACCTAACACAAAAAGCCTGGGACTGTTGTTTTGATACATATCACAGAGCACTCAGCACTTTCTCATCTCCTGTACAGGGAAAATACTTTCACACACACACAAATACAAGCAGAAAAATGTATTTTTATATAAAAATGCCTATTATTAAGTGAAGAGGTGTAGTAAAGGCATAGAAAAATCCAAAGTACCTGGGGATGGTGGAGGTTTTTCACGTATCAGATTTTCAGCTAATGGTTTTTCCTCCTAGTAGAGAAATAAAATATGAGATAATTTGCTTTAACAGTCACCCTTCCTGTAGTTCTCTGAACAGCATCACTGTTGGAGAACTTAAGAAACAAAACTTGAGAAGGAGTTTCTCTTATATCAACAAAATTTAAGGCTGGATTCACTGCTGATAATACACAAACTTCTCACTCATCTTGGCATCATTTTGTCACTTATCACTGCCTTCAGTCACTTGTGGACATTTGAAACTATTATTTTTAGTTATAAGAAATGTACACTTCTCAAAATATTTTTTTTATGGCTGACAAAAAAGTCCCATAAACATAAGGTTTCTTGACCAAACAGGATGGATATTGTTCCCACTAAAATAAGACTTTAGACTAATCAATTATGGTATGAACTTGAACTGCCAGTCCCTAACTGGGTATCAGCAAATAAATCAAAATGGAAAATGTTCTTTAAAGTTGAAGAATTTTGTTCTTGCTTTGCTGTAAAAAAAAATAAAAGTACTTATTTTTACATTTCTGGAAGATTCTTTCACCAGGAAAGAAATCCAGGCTCATTTAACCAATGTATTTACTTGAGGTGAACATGATTATATAGAGACCATGTTCCTATAAAACAGCAGTGAGGCTTTGTAAGGATGTGATGCCATGAAATTTAACACAGTGATGACACTGAGTGACACTGATGACTAAGTGAGTCAAAACTTATGAACAATTTCAAAAGAAAATACATGTGCTCAAGGACTTGAAGGAAAAAGTTATGATAATCATGGAAGAATTGACCATTTCTGTAAATAATATTCCAGCAAGTTGAAACTGAGAAACTAAACTTTTGGGTATTCTTTTTCAAGCTTATGAAAGCAGCCAGATGGGCCCAGTTGGAAAACTGTAGAAAAATGTGGTGAAATCAGGCTCAGAATTTGAAAATTATCAGTAAGAGCCATCTCTTGCTGTAGTGTGATGTGTCCCAGTCTCAGTTTCTTTCTTTCACATGAGAAATAACAGAAGACAAGAAAAAAACAATCCAACTTTTGTATGTATATTTACCTATATAGCTGTATTTCTTCAAAAGGAATGGTTAGCCATTCTTGTACTCTAAAAGAAAAAGATTCCCTAGTGGCAATAAATTAATTTTCTTTTAAGTGACTGCAAACTAACAGCTCTTTATGACACCCTATTTTCCAAAATACATCATAAATCAACCTTTATCTAAGTCTTACCTTTAAGTTCAAGCCAAGATGTTGGTCTTCTGCTAAAGAAAAACAGATCTTTCAGTAAACTGAAACAAAAATTGTTTGTAACTACAAAAATTATTTGTAATTATTTGTAAACTATAAGGGTTCATAAGGATATGTATGCACACATATGTACACTGTAAATAAATGTAAGAAAGTCCTGCCCAACCCACAAATTAGCTCACTAATTTTCCACTATCCCTTTCATGGGGTGTCAGGACACTGATGTGAGACCTTCCTTTCCCTCACACTGTATAGATGCAAGTGGGGAAGAAATGATGCTGCACTGTTTGCTTGTTATCATTTTAGAGTTTGACTAAAGGACAAGTGAAGTATTTTCATTGATTTCACTGAGCTTGAATCCTATTGCATCTCTGAACAAAGCAAATACAGTTCTGGCAGCTTCCAAGAGCTGCAGCACATACTGTGTAGAAGAGGGATTAGAAATGGTGTATATATCCTGTTCCTTTCAGTTTAATGCCTTCATTTTCCAAATGGTTTTATGAAAGGAACTCATTCTTTCTAGATATTATTCTCTATAAAACTTCTGAAATATCTCACTGATATAATACTGAAAAAACACTGAGATCTAAAATAATAAAACTTATAAAGACAATATTTTTTCAAAACAGACTCAGTTCTGCTTTCTCTTTCCTGTTCAATAGCTACAGAGTGCTGCCATCCACTGTAAAAACTGCATTTTCCAGCTCTGAAACGAATTATTTCCCATTTTCCTGATTTTAAAAGAACAGACGACACAATTATGCAATAAACCTGTGACACAAGTAGATTGGTCTTGTTGTATTGTTTTAACTTTTTCTCCACAATATTGTATTGCTACAAGAAAACAGCTTAACGACAGGTCCAGTTACAAACCAAATGTCTCTGATCCAATGAAATCACTTATTGAAAAAAAGTGATTTGTGAAGCTTAACAATTCAGAGCTAAGGGTGATAACCTGAGCCTGATGATCAGGGTAATTTCTCTATTCTCTAGAAACATCCTCTGTCACCTGATGCACAGTTTTAAGGCCTAGACCTTAAAAGACAGCAATAATGATTCAACTTCTCTAGAAAGGATAAGCAACACTACTATCATGTCATTTGATTATTAAAAAACCCAGAAGTTCTTATTGATGGTTTTCTGTCATGGCATTTTTTCATACGAGGAACATGACTGATTAAAAATGTTCTCCTCTATCTGCAGCTTTTTTTTTTTTTTTTAACATTGGTAGCTTCTATAGTTCCTAATTTTTTCCAGTTTTTGAGCACAGTAACACTCCAGATTTCCAGAGCATAAATTGAAATGATTCACTGGATTTATAGCAGAGAATGACTGTACTGGACAAGACAGAGTTCACAAAACCTTTTTTTTCCCCTCTCTCTTTTTACACTGGCTGATAGTGGATATTTAGGAAGTCATTCCACAGTGAATATAGACCAATCTTCCCTCCTTATGCATCTTTTCAATGTTCTATAATTACTTAAAATTATTGCTAAGTAAATAGTATCATTTTTAATTGCTCTTTTTAAAAAAAGGGATATACCATTATCACATAGTATTACATTTATTTTTTGCAACAAACATGGGTAGAGCCCTTCCCAAATCTTCATTCATGAAGCCCAGCCATGACTGACTGTGACTGACATTTATTTTATTCAAAAATTACTTTCCCTATGGTTTATGGCATTTTGAAGTAACAGTAAGTTTATTTACCTTCTATTTGCAAAGTTGATTTATCCACCACCACCTGAGACTCAGCTTCATGGGAAGGAACCTCTTTCTTGTCACTGTTAGAGGTGGGAGATGGTAGAAACTCTTCCTATGAAAAAACAAGACAAGCCTATTTTAATCATGGTATCAGTGTTAAAACAGCCCTTGTGCTTTGATATCTCTCTGAAATCTGTAGTCTACTACTGTCTCTTCACCTAGGGGTGTTTTTTGGTTTCTTACAATACAAACCACAAATCCAAAATGTGAAAGACTGATGGTTCCACTTCACTAGTGTTGTTTTTTTTGAAGAGGTATTTTTTGGAGAGGCATTTTATTGCCTCTCTCCTACTCAGGTACCTCTTCCTGTTTGTTAAATTTTTGTATCATTTTGGACTGAACTTTAAATATGCCTTAGGAGTATTAAGTTGTGCATTGCTGGTTAAGACAATCCAAAATTATAACATAGAAAAAGTTCCTGATCTTCAAGGTAATTTATTTCATTTGATTCCCAATCTCCCTGTCTCTATAAGGTCTGTGCTCATTAGCACAATACTGAAACATTAACTAAGCTTTCACCATTTAGGAGTAAAGTGCTCTTAACAAATCATCTACTATGTAAGTACCATGGCAACATAAATTATTGGGCATTTTACAAGAATAAATTATGCATTATAATTATATAAAATACCAGCGTTTTCCCAGTAAGAAAAGGCTCCTAATAATCAGAGAGAGGGAATCTCTGAGAACCAACAAACCTAACTCATGTAAGAGTAAATGAATCACGAAAATAAGCATGTGAAACAAACATTGAATAAATGTCTGAAGAATAAGAAGAAAACATTAAGCATCAGAAATATTTAACATGTGCATTAATATATTAAAACATGGTAAAGTAATTAACACACTTAAAAATCCTACCTTTTTATTTTTGCAGGGAACAGCATAAACAGCATTTGTGCTAAAGCTTTCTTCCCTCTTCTCATTACTCTGACAGCTGGACTCTGCCTCTTTATCAGCATCTGAGACATAGGTATCCATGTCCTCATCTTCACCATAGTGGCCTGATGTTTCCAGGGACTGTACAGGAGATTTGTCACAACCATCAAGTTTCCAGGTGGACCTGCAGGTAAAAAGCAACTTAATGCCACTTTCAACTCTGCTGCTCACTCTTCAAAAAAACCCAACATAGTAAAGTAGAACCATCAGTCTTACAATGTACACCACAAGTCCAAACAGCTGACACAGGTGAATGTCTGAACTAGGAATCTAGCCTATGTGTGTGCTCTAAACCAGACAATTAATACTGGAACTACCTTGTCCTCTCTATCTTAAAGAAAATGCCACATTAGAGATAGAAGGTTGCTAATTCTATCTAAAGGAAATATCTGTCATGTAACTGTAATATCTGCCATGTGTCATTTAACTCAATCACACTTGGCAGAAATAATATATGATTTTACTTCTGACTGCTGTACAATCCAAGTCTGCTTCTCTGAAGACTTCACAAGAAATGGCAGAAGGATTGTAGACACTTCAGACTGAATTTATGATGTGGTGAGAAAAAAAGCAGGAGTTTGCTGTAACTCTTTGGTAAAATTGTATCACTGGCAGGTTCCATTTCTAACCTGAGATAGCTAAACCAGAAGTGTACAGTACCCTATTCTGAGCTGGGTCACTGTTGCATATGGTTCAAACCCTTCCTGTTCCAAAGAGGTGGAATCACTCTCAGAAAGGGATCTCTGCCGAGGCTGAGGAATAGCAACAGTGCGCCCTGTGAGTGCTGTGGCAAGGATTGCTGCTGCCAGAGCAGACCTGCAAGAGAACAGAGAAAAACCAAGGAAGCAATGCTGCTGTCCTCTTGTGCTCTCCACATTTGATATATTTTCCTTTGCAAAACGTCTTCACTATTTAAGCAAAGCAAAGTGTTCACAGTTCACAAGCATAAATCCCACTGAATGCCCACAGGACTGGTTATAAACTATTAACTCCCAAAGGAAAGCACAAAATGGGGCAAGCTATTGTAATGCAGCTTTCCAAGAGGAAAGTACAATACCTTCTGGTTTTCCCAAATCACACGCATGAAAATCATGAAATATTCTGAGTTACTTTCCTAAAATTCACATCAACCATTTACAGCATTTAGCATTCACTTTAGTCATAACAATACTACCTGGCATTGTGTAGAAAAAGTGTTCCAAGTCCTGCTATTTTGCCTCCTAGTTTCCATTATTCCCTCTCTGAACCTTTTACTGATGACTCTGAAGTTGTTAATAAATGTTGGCACACTGCAAACCAGGACAAGTAAACAGAAGTGCCTATTTGTGGGACACTGTGGAGTATGGGAAAGGATATGATGAAGAGGAAAAACTAGTAGGAACTAAGATTAAAGCAAAGAAATGGCAAGGACTCTAAAAGGAAAGAAAACAACTGGAAGTCAAAAAGGAAGAAGAAATGAATTAGGATTAAGTAGGAATGTTATAGACATTAGAAAGGCCATGGAAAACAACTGGAACTGAACTAAACATGGAGAAAATATAGACTAAAAACTGTAAGAAACTACAATTTAGAAGAAAAACAGATTTGTGTTTTTTTCTATGTGACTTGTTATATTGCTACATCCAATCCAATGGATTATGTCAGTTTTTTAAGTCCCTGTCATGGGACTTAAAAAAAAAAAATCCATAACATTTAATATATGGTTTTCTAGTGTGCTAAAATTTCCTGACTCACAGCACTAGTGCTGCTGCAGCTCTACAGTCTACTGTGGCAGCCAAATTAAAAATTACTCTAACTTTAAACAGTCCATTTGTCTTTCATTGACTCAGACAAGTTCCATATTCTTAGTGGTTATTACCCTAAATACCCACACTTAGGAGTGGGAGAAAAATTTGAAAAGAGGGGAAGTGACCCACTTAAAAATATATTGGTTTTGTGAAAAGCTTTATGCAAATACTGCAGCAAGGACATGTGACTCTTTTAATCATGCATTTCTAGTAGGTTATAGTACTTGAGGACGGGAAAAAAAATAAAAAAATCAGAACATACCTGGGCCTTTCTGGAGAAGGGTTTGGACTACGAGGGGGAGGGGTGCGGGGAACTGCAGGTTTAGGAGCTATGGTGGCAGCAGGGACCAGGCCATGAGCTATATGTTTCTAAACAATTTAAAATAAAATTAGTTGACAATGACTTTTAAGGATTACAATGAAAAAAAAAAAAAAAACCACAGAACTGAACATGCACAAAAACTGACAATGCTAAATAATATAAAAAGGAAGAACAATGACATGCAATTGATGCAAACTGAGGACTTGAAATGGTTCCAATTTAACTTTTTACATGTATGAACAGCTGCTAATAGAGGTTAGAAAGTAATTTACATGAGAACCATGAATGGAGGTTTTCTACCCACTATATGGCACAATCTGCAAAACCAGAATTTTAACATAATCATTGTTTCCTGTATATACATACAAGAAAAACAGGACTAGAAAATAACTTCTTTCAAAATATTCAAACGCTGCTTCAGAGTGACAATATTAGTCCCCTTCTTCAAGAATCTGTCAGTCAGAAGTAACCCTCAGTCACAGCAGTATGAGATGGACAAATAACCCTGTCATTAAGTCTTGCAGTCAATGGTTCAACCTGAATTAAAAAAAAAATCTAATGAATGTTTTAGCAGCAAACACAGTAATTTTTTTTGAAAGGGATAATATTAAACACCAGCTCAGAAGAAGTGGGACCAGAGTTCCCCACAAAGAATGGAATCATGTAATAGTTGAGGTTGGAAGGGAGCTCTGGTCTAGTACAAGTTGCTGCTCAGAGCTGGGTCAACCAGAGAGAGTTGCTGGGGACCCTGTCCAGTCACATCTTGTGTATCCCCAGTCTGGTCCAATGTTGAACCACCTCACAGTACTTTATTATCATGTTTAAGCTGAATTGCCTGTGTTTGAATTGGTGCTCATTGCCTCTTGTCCTGTCTCTAGGCATCAGAATAAATGAGGCCATAATAAGATCCATCAACTTTGGATGGAGTAAAACAGGTCAAGTTCCTGCTATTTCTTCTACAGAGATTTCCCCCCCCCCCCCAAATTATTCTTTAATTTACTACTCCAGCAGGGGAATGAAGAGGCAAAATGGGAAATACTTCTGTCTTCACAGGAAGGCACATCAAATAACTGAACGGTGCATTACAAAGACCGAATTTTTACTCAGCCTTATCTTACTGCATCTTAATGCCCTGCTCCTGGGCTCTGCAGGTCTGTCTGGGACACGCCCGGTTTGTTTGCTAAAGGCTGGTGACTGGAGATATCTTACTATGATCAGGGAATACGGGGAATCAGGGTATCAGGGAATACAGCTGAACTAAGAGTGAAGAGCACGATAACAAAAGAGGATCGATACTTTACTTCTAGTAACAAGAATTCAATCAGTTCAGGTGCGTTGGGAGATAACATTGCTGGCAACTCTGCAACCCTCGGCTGCCCTGAGCTCTCATTACGTTAATCTCCCGACGTTAATTTCATTACATTAATTCACTGTTAAGAAACCGCCAACGTGCTTTCCTCTAGTTGGTAACGGTAACATACAAGTGGTTCCAATGAGAATAGTGTTTTCCTCTAAGAGAAGGAAATCCTGGCGTTTGCTACACTCACACAGCTGTGCAGTCTGCCAACTATAAGTAAATACTGTAACACTACTCTAACTGGAACCACTTATGTGTTAACGTCACCAACTACAGGAAAGTCTGCTGGGTTCTTTTAACAGTAAGTTAATACAGTAACTTGGATCAGTTCACTTTAGAGCAGTGAATGTGCGCTTCGAGGATCGCCTTGGCAGAGAGGGAGCGGCACTTCCAGCGGGGAGCCAGCCCGGGGTCCAGCCCGGCGTCCAGACCTCTGGAGAAGCCAGGCAGGACTGGTACTGAGGGAAAGGAGCACACCAGCCTCCGGACACCTTCCTGGTTTTGCCTGGCGTTTATTCCCCCCCCGATTTTCACCTCGGTCAAACCGCTCAGCGATCCCCGGCACCAGCCGCCTTCCCCGGGGGGCCTCCCCTCGTCCCGCCCGCGCACAGCCCAGCGCTGCGCTGCTGCCCCCGCTCACGGGGATACCCCGAGCGATACTCACGAAGGGGCCGGGGCGGCCTCTCCTGAACAGGAACGACATCGGGACGGGACGGGACGGGACAAAACGACCCCGCTGCCTCCCGGGCACCGCCCCAGACGCTTCACCCCCGCAACCCGCCCGGCAACAACGGCGCGGCGGATTCGCTGCGGGCCCGCGCTCCTCCAATCGGAGCGCGCCTTACTCAGCCGGTTGCCAAGGGCGAGCGGCCCCGCCGCGGGGCGTCGGGGCAGGAGCGGGTCGGGCTCCTGAGGGTCAGGCCGGGCCCGGCAGGTGAGCGCCGGGCCGGGGAGAGGGACTGACTCCTCCTCGGTGTCTGTGCGCGGATCTGTGACCGGGGAAGTGATTCTGCCCCGTGCTCGGCGCTGGGGAGGCCGCGCCTCGAGTGTTGTGTCCAGTTCTGGGCCCCTCAGTTTGGGAAGGATGCTGAGGGGCCGGAACAGGGTCCAGAGAAGAGCAGCGAGGTTGGTGAAGGGTCTGGAGCACAAGTGCTGTGAGGAGAAACTGAGGGAGCTGGGGTGGTTCATCCTGGAGAGGAGGAGGCTCAGGGGAGACCTCCTCACTCCACAACTCCTGACAGGAGGGGGGAGCCGGGGGGGAATCGGGGTCTGCTCCCAGGAACCGGCAGTAGGACAAGAGGTCACAGCCTTAAGCTGTGCCAGGAGAGGTTTAGGTTGGCCACCAGGAAGAAGTTCTTTACAGAGAGAGTGAGGAGGCATTGGAAGGAGCTGCCCGGGGAGGGGATGGAGTCCCCGTCCCTGGAGGTGTTTAAGGACAGACTGGATGTGGCATCAGTGCCATGGGCTGGGTGACAAGGGGGGGTTGGGTCACAGGTTGGACTCGATGATCTCAGAGGTCTTTTCCAGCCTGGTTAGTTCTGTGATTCTGTGTTTGCAGCAGTACTGTCTTGTCTGTGGTGTCTCCTCAAATCATTCCTTGGCCTCCCAGACTCCCAGTTGCCCCTGAAGTCAGAACACCATATAAGGCTGGCAAACCTGACAATAATCTCTTCCAGCAATTCCCTTCTAATAATGTGTCTGGAGACTCCCACCAGCTGTGGCTGGAGGTGCCTCTGGAGTCAGCTTTGCAATTCCAGCAGACTTTCTCCCAGGAGGGTGGATGAAGGCGTGGGAGAGGCAGTGTGGGGTTTTCCACCATCCCTGTGTTTTAATTCAGACATTTTTCAGACTTAGTGGTTAAGCTGGAAGTGGAATTTGCAAGCCAGCAGCCTGTGTTCAGGTGAACAGAGCTGCTGACTGGTTTTGATATGCTAACCATAACTGTAAGGAGTCTTGGGGAAGGAGATAAGTGTCTCTTCCAGAATATTGCATCTTGAGTTTATGATTAAAATGTATAAGTTTGCAACAGGTTTGTAAAATATGTTACTGTCCCTTCCACGTTTCCTTCTAGGGTGTAACTGCTACTGAAGTAAAGATTTGAAAGGAGGCCTGATGACAACAAAAGCAAACTTCCCTGTGACAGCAGGATCTGTGGTTGTCCCTTATGGTCATGTAATTGGAAATGAGAAGTGGAGAGGGTCAGAGGTAGCCCAAAGGCTACAAGGTAAGCACAAACAAATTGGAAGAGGACAAACAGTTCTGGCAAAGCATTGCCAGTAGTGTTAAGAATGGCTGGAATATGCATTAATCTGTGCCTGACTGGTCCCAGATTTGTGGTACGTTTTTTTTACCAGGCTGAAGAATCCTGTGATATATCTGTGTGATCAGCTCTGTCATGTGCTCATGGGTGCAGAGCACTGAAGAGAAGCAGCAGAATCTGCTGTTGTGGGGCTTTGTGGTTGTGCATCTCCACTGGACATGGATCCTGAACCTGTGCTGTCATCTCTTGGCACAGCAAACTAAACCAGGATGATCCTCCCAGAAAAGTGTGTGATATTTTTGTTCAAGCTCAGAGTTTACTGAGCAGCTACAGCACTTACAGATCTGGAGTGCTGTTAATTGGGATTACCAAAGGACATCACACAGTGCTTTGGATTGTTTGTCTCAGTTTTGCTTAAGGAGAAGAAAGGCTTTTACAGAATATAAAGTTCATTGTGAGGTCACTAGGATTATTGACACATCAGGAAGGTTGTGCTGTGCACTGATTGTTATAGTAGTTGTATAGTATATATTCTGTAAATATACTATATAAAAATAGAGTATATATTTCATATTATATATACTTTATATATATTTATATGTTATATATTAGTATATATTTGTATTTATAGTGTGTATATATAACTATAGTATATAATTTTTTAAGTTATTGTTTTATATATATATATATCAGTAATTGTTTGTTTTTAACCACTGTATTTTTTCTTACAACAATCTCACCTTAAGGGAAAGTCAGACTCATCTTTGAAGATGGCTTGGGACTGGTGGACTTTCATCTTTCCAATAGAACTTGCATTTTATATATTTCTGAAGCAGATTTGGTTGCAGGGGATGAATTCAAACGAAGATTGGTGAGGTTTAGAAATGTAAGTGCTAAATAAAAAGGTTTCAATTGATATTTGTTTATTCTGCGCTTCTGAAAACATTCTCCTTGTGTTATTTTTACATTCTAGCTAAACTTTTAAGATAGTTTCCACCTGAAAACTGAATAATTCTGAAGCTGTGTGATGGTGCTTCCTTAAACCTCAGTAATGCTGCTGCAACTTCTGTTCTTCCTCTGATTTGCCGTCAGGCAGCTCATACTTGAAAGAATTTCACTCTGTTATGTTGCATCAGCTTGTCATTAACAGGGTCTTTTCTTCTTTTTTCCCTTTCAATACAGGCCAGCAACCTGAGGGGACTTGTAATTGTAGAGAAAACCCAAATAAGTGATCAGTACTTCTCAACAGTACAAAAACTTGTTGTACTCGAGCTTGGAATGGTGTTGCTTCCTGTGGCAAATCAAGGAGAAGCTGCTCAGCTCATTGTTCAGCTGGTGAGTGTCTGTGTTAGTGGGCAAATATTTTTAAAATGTGGGACATGTGGGAAAGCTCTCCATCTGGGATAGCTGGGATCTGAAAGGAGCACAACATTGTTTGAATGTAAGGAATAAATCTCCTGCAACAGTGATACGAGAGTATAGCTCAGGGGGAAGAGGGCTCCTTTGGGAACAAAAACCAAGGAAAAAAGGTTGAACAATATGATCCTGGATTTTTTTTCATGTGATCTTGCACCCAGGTACCACTAGATAGCATTGGGCAACCTCACTTAAGTTCTCTGTCAAAATCAACTTGAGATTTGCTTTCTCTAAGGCTAAGGAAATTGTTCTTATATCGTTTACCCTTTCTCTGCATCAAAAAGATGACAAAAATAATTGTTTTCATTAAGAAACCGTTCCCTAGTGAGACTTTGTGGAACTGCATCGAAATCAGGGCACGCACAGAAGCGGGGAGCTCGTTTCTAAAACTTCCCGGTGATTGCGCTGACCTGCTTTGCCATGAAAGAACCAGCTTTAAAGGCTGAGAGCAGAGCTCCTGCTCGGGTGGCTCACGGCTGTGTTTGGCTGCAGGTGCGGGAGCAGAGCCGGGATCAGGGCACCAACCCCTTCCTGCGCAAGCAGCGACCTCAGCTGGCAGAGCCAGCGCTGTTCCAGACCGCGCAGCACATCCCGGGAGTCGGGAAAACAAAAGCTCTGCTTCTACTGCAGCACTTTGGGAGCATCCACCGGCTTTGTAACGCGTCCATCAGCGAGCTGGAGCAAGTAGTTGGACAAACAGCAGCACAACAAATTCATGCCTTTCTCTGTTCCTGACACGCTATTTTGCAAAGACAGACTTTTTGTATGGGATTTTTTTCTTGTGAATAATAAAATTTTGGGTTTAATAATCACGTGTTATGGTAGTTTTTATAATCGTGGCTGGCAGCTACTGGAGGGTGCTAACTACCTGTTACAAATATTCCTCTGCTCTGAGCAAGAACATAAGGCACACACTAATTTCCCTGCAAGTTGGCTACCACTCAGTGTAGAATGAGTCTTTAGTTAGCTGACAGAAAAGAGAGAAGTTTTGACTTGAATTTTTAAATTTAAAAAGACCCTCGCCCCAACCTTTCCCCAAGGACTGTGATGATGGGAGGAGGAAGGCAGTTAATGATGCAGCTAAGAGGGAAAATATCTGCAAGAGGACTGGAACAGTGGGTTGAGAGAAATGAAGAGCTGGAAGGGGTATTCAGGTGACTTTGCTAAAGAGTTTGTTACTTGGAGAGCCATTTCAGCCCCACAGGCAAAGTGAATCTCTTGTGTGTGGAATATCAGTGTCTGCCCACTGGTGCTTGGGTGTGTAAAAGCAGCCCAACTACAAATACATGGCAAAGAGTATTAAGTTTTTTATGTAACCTTTCTAGGGAAACTCTAGAAATATATTTATACCCTTTGTAAGGAAGCCAGTTTTAAACTCTTAAGTTCTTGTACTGTCCAATATAAACTTTTAAGAGAGTTTCTTAGATATTTGTAAGCAACATCACAGAAACACGAGGCACAGCAACAGTAAATAGCAAAAACCTGTAAATTATGTTGTATCATTCAAGCCATAGCAGAATCAAAAAGCTACTACTGACAGCATCTGATTTTTATTCTTAAATAAATGTCATCAAGATATTTACACCTACTACACAAGAAACTAAAAATAAATGACAGCTTTCAAGTTTACACCAAGATGCAAACTCTCCTTATATAAGTTTTGAGTATCAAACAGCATATATCTACTCTGTAGATGGCAATGGTAACTAACACTACAGTGTTAGCAATTTTCAGTTAATTTAGAAAATAGAAGAATTTCAAAGAAATGCTCACCAGTTGTTTTTGTCTCCCTCCTTACTATATATGTATAGCTGCTCATGAATTTTTCCAAGGGCAGAAGGATTTGATATGATAGTAAATAAATATTCTGCCACTTGCACAAGCACTCTTTTCCTCATCACTGCAGTTTATATTCTTGATTAATATACTATAATATGTCCATTTTGAGATTTGTTTCACAGCTAATTCATTTTATCAAGACTAATAAGATACAAGTCTCAAGGTAAGTAGCTTAAATAATGTCATTTGGAATCAAGCCTGTTTTTAACAATTGCATCAGCAGGCATTTAAAATGTAACCTAGAAAAAGAGCGGAGTACAAGCCTTTTGGAGTTCAGAAGATATTTTAAATTTTAAGCCTTCTAATTCTCTTCCAGAATTAAATTACCTATTCAGCAGAACACACCTAGTACCAAGTGTCTGCATAAAAACCACAATGCTATGACACCACCCCTTGGCACAAGGTTAGTTTCTCTGAATAACATTATTCTCTCTCATTTGTGGTCTAAGATTAAAGTAGTGTTAAGCGACTTATTATTGACTCTAAACTTTAAGAGCAAAATCATCCTTTAAAGTGTCCCCTATTGTTTTGCATGCAGCATCAAGTTTGTAATAAATAACTCCCATCTAGCCTAGTCATAAAAAATTAGTCATGATAAACTATTTTGAAATTCCAAAGGAATCCAGTCCTCATGTAAGCAGTTCTATCCTCTACATCTTGTTATTGCATACCTCCCAAACCACTTCATTCTGACCTTCAAATGCTTCAGTTTTACAGTCTTTGCCAGGCTCTGACCTTCATCAGTGTCTCAATGCACAGGCAAATGAAGTCCAACGGTATTTGTCTGAGTTTATACACACATATATAAAGATAAAATTGATTTTTATAAAGATAAAATTGATTTTTATATACATTTTAAACAGAAGCGTCACGCTAACAGATCCTTCTGGAAGATTCAGTACAACGAACTTTCCGTGTTCAGAAGTGTGAAGGGTAAAAGCTTCTTCTTAGTCTGAGAACTTCCAGCCACAGCTGAAGGCAGGCAGAGGGTGCTTGCAGCTTTCTGTCTGTTTTTAGTTCCCCAACTTAGAAAAGGGAGTTTCAGCGGGGCTTTCTTGGTCTGATCGATTTTATCCTCGTCCATGGCTAAGCAGATTAAAGAGTAGGTCTTCTGCATTCCCACAGAGTAAGTTGCACTCTTGCTATGCTGTAGGAAAAAGAGAAGCATTGTAAGAACCGGTCACCCAAAGTGGGTCAGAATTTGCCAGTAACAAAAGGTTACTGTGCAGGCAGCTTTGCAGGGCAGCTTTCTGGGCTAATGGCATTGCTGAGCCCTTGGCAGTGCTGTGCTCCAGGGTTTGGCACACGGACACCCAAGGGTATCCTCTGCACAGCAGAAAGGAACTTGGGAATCTTTCCATGGGTTGTTAAGCATTTATTGCTTCTAAGGTAACTATATGATATATACCCTGGCCTCTCTACCAAGCTGAAGTATGTAGTTCTTGCACAAATCTGAAGGGGAATATTTTGCTGTCTCTGGACAGGTTCCATGGTGATCCCAGCTAGGACAACAAGAGCTACTGTAGGACATTCTTTTGGGAAACCTGAAAGGCACAGCCTTCTGTGTCTTATCTTAGCTGTGCCCTGGAGCAATCTGATTATATCCCAGCCTTTTGTTTCCAGTTTGCAGCTTGGAACGGCAGGTGTGTAATTCCTTATTTTCAATAAGGAAAATCAACTTCTTAAAGTAAGAAAACCTAACAGCAGTAAGGGCACCTTGAGGGCTTCTAAGGCAACACTACTTCAGTGCCTGGGTTTGCCAGGGAATGTCAGGAGCATGAAGTAGTGGATTTAGCTGAACTACAGGTTCTTTCACACATCAACTAAGTTATTTAGAGCTTAACATTTTTAAATCTTGTGATGACCTTCCCTCAATCTAAAGCTTCTACAGCAGTTTAGTAACTGAATAGACAGTTAAAGTCCTCCAAAATAAAAAATACCTACGTTAGTCCATGATCTAATACACAACTCACAGATCCTTTATGTTAAGAGTGCATAGAAAATAAACATGTGGACTTGGATGTTCTATTTCATCTATAATTGTTTCCTTGTGGTTTTTCCAGTGCTGAACAAGGTAATACTTTCATCCTCCAGGACAAGTTGGAGGAACTAAACTATGCCTTGAAATTTGTAATGCAATTAATCTCGAGTAGCTTCACTACAAAAAAACCCACCACTCAACCATTCTTATGCACACAGACTACTTTGCCTTGCCAAGGCACAATCATTTAAACAGATTGTTTAAAACTGAACACTTGGCTGAAGGCTTTAAATATTTCCTAGCAGAGTGGGATATCTGACTACATGAAAGTAAACGTTAATCAGGGACTGAAGGCAGGCAAGTAAAAAAAACTCTCACATCTCCAGTCTGCAGAACATGACATACCAAAGATGCTGCTGTATCCTGGCAACTGATAACCTTAATCTCCAGGGCCTGCTCTCCCACGCTCCTCAGTTTTTCCAGCACCTCATTCACTCCGAGCCACTTGCAATCCACGCCACCGACTGAAACAATGTAGTCACCTTCTTTCAGGCCCATCGACTGTCAAAACATTGTACACAGGTTATTGTCTTGAATTTTGAGATGCATAAAACATTTCTGTCATCATACAATACCTACCCTAAAGGCATTGCCCTCTTAGATGCTGCAAACCCGTTGTCTAACCAGACATGTTAGACTTGTGTACTTTTCCAAGTACACAAACTACCTATTGAGTTAGCATTGATAAATGTGATTCTGGTATACTCAAATGTTGGCTCTTTTTACGTCCTTTTTGCTTTTCTCTTTAAGGAAATGAACCCTGGTTGTTGCTACCCTGTCACTGCCCATGAGATATTTTCTGCCCTGTTTACTTCTTCATTATTTTTATTTGTCCTTCTGTGGTTGGTTCTGCCTTTTCTAGAGCTAAACTGTGCTCATCACTGCATGCTGCTTTATCCCTTTGGATTTTCCCCTGAAAGAACAACAGGTTACAAGCCAATAAAATATTCTTTCCTCTCTTTCTTTGGGCACATGCTACCTTGCCTTCCCTTCCTGATCCTGATTCTTGTTGCTATTTTTAAAGCATTTATCCCTTCAACTTCCTGAATTAAACAGGGAGTAACAATGGCTTTTATTATTTGTGACTTTTTAACTACTAAGAGTGAACAGAGGAAGAAATCAACTCTAGTTTCATGTGATGTCAGGGATACCCAAACTTAATCTACAGTGTATATAGCACAGAAAACGTGTTGAGATGACATGAATTGACTATTCTAGTGTATAGAACTCAATAAATACCCCACACACCAGCATGAACAAGCTAAAGTTACATTTAAGGCGTATGGCTATGGCACAGAAACTGTTAATATTGCCCCAGGGTACTTACTGCTGCAGGACAAACTGGATCCAGACAATAAATCTGTACTGGTGAACCCCCTCTGAGATGGAATCCGAGCTCTCCTGCTCCCTGGGGGATGCGAATGGTGCGTGGGGCCGTCCACCTCTGCTTGGCTGAGAACACTGTCAGGGGGCCCTGCAGGGAACACAGCAGGCACAGCACGTTCACTGCCAGTCCTAAGGAAGCATTTCTATTAAGTTATAACACTTTAAAGCTCATCTTGCACAGAGTTTGCTCATGTTAACTTCCAGCTACTCCCCCTGAAGTGCTCAGTCCTGCTTTATGGCTGTTCAGGTGCTACTCCAAACAGAGTGGGATAAACACAACGGCCAAGCTGTTCCAGGATCTCTGAGGTGTGCAGAATCTTTTGGCTGCAGTGGGCTCTGAGATCCTGTATTACTGGTCCCAACCATGACTCCCAATTCCTTTTGCTTGCTGACACACAAAGCCCCCTGAAAGCCTGGCTGTGTCACACACCCTGCAGCCCATCTCCAAGCAACACCAGCTTCTTCCCACCTTGAAGCTGTGTGCAATTATCTATTAAGACTTCATGGAACTTTTCTGAAGGTTATCAAGGCTGAATGCTGTGCAAGCCACATACAAATGCCACTTTTATTCTTTGCTAGTCGCAAGTTGACTTATACCTCTAAAGCTAGGAATGATCTCTCCAATAAGTTCAGCCAAAAAACAGTTACTACAGGATCATTTTTTCAGGCTAAAATACTTGTGTCCCTTTTCTCACAGTAGAGTGAATTTATGCTTGCTATCAAAATGACAAAGGTTGGTCAGCATTAGAATGTAACATACCAGTTTGTGAAAGAAGTCTTTAACTTTCACCTTGGAAAACTGAGGAGCGATTGTTTCTATTTTATGCTCTGTTTTAGCTAAACCAAAAAGAAAACAAAATTAATTTTCTCTCAGCTATTAGTTAAAAGACATTAAAATTTATTTTTTTTGCATTCCAAGCTAGATAGAAATTTCTCCTAAATTCTTGCCAGGCTGTAGAAAAACCTCATTTTGGTGGACAATTTGTAAGACAAATATCTGAATGGCCTTAAAAATATCTTCAGATCTCACAGTAGCAACACAGGAAACTTTAAAAAAATCCATCCAAACAAAATTATGCTATTCCCCTCTTTAATTTATTTTTCTTTGAGAAGTATTTAAAGCCAGCACTCATACTTTCCTCCTGCTTCCAAAGAGGAAAAAGTTGTATGAGCTGGACTAAGGTAGAAAAAACCAAGAGCAGTCAAATTGAGTTAACAACCCGAACTAGTACAAGAGTTGTGCCTCAAGAAACAGCTACTAGTTTTCCCCCATGTGATTTTATCTTTCAAAGTTTCCCCATTTTCCCCTAGTTCTCAAGACAGCCACCATAAATAGCTGAATTCCAACTAACCACCAACTATTATCTACCCCAGAAAACAGTGTTGGCTGAGACAAAAACTGTGAAACAGCTGTAATAAAATTTATTTCTCTGTGATTGAGGAAACACGTGAACTCTACAAATGTACAGCATACACTTGTACATTATTTATATTATGCATGGATGCATATTATGTATGAATCCATATATCTAAATTAAGGGCATTGCTGCCATTCCTAAGGAAGCATTTTTATTAAGTTATAGTGCTTTAAAGGTCATCTGGCACAGAGTTTACTCGTGTTAACTTCCAGCTACTCCCCCTGAAGTGCTAAGTCCTATTTTATGGTTGTTCAGGTGCTACTCCAAACAGAGTGGGATAAACACAACAGCCAAGCCAGGATCTCTGAGAAGATGTGCAGAATCTTTTGGCTGCAGGATATGACAGCATGTTCATGTATGGTTAGATATCACAGAATCATAGAATCAGCTGGGCTGGAAGGGACCTCAGAGATCATCAAGTCCAACCCTTGATCCAACCCTGCTGTGGTTCCCAGCCCATGGCACTGATGCCACATCCAGTCTCATCTTAAAAACCTCCAGGGACAGAGAATCCACCCCTTCCCTGGGCAGCCCCTTCCAAGGCCTGATTACCCTCTCTGGAAAGAATCTCCTCCTTCATCCCTGGCTGTGCCCACTTACGAAGGATATCTGGAGCCTGGATTAGACTCAGAAAGTCATCT
The DNA here is from genome assembly GCF_003945725.1 of Corapipo altera. Lineage (NCBI taxonomy): Eukaryota > Metazoa > Chordata > Aves > Passeriformes > Pipridae > Corapipo > Corapipo altera. Next base: position 926,728 of record NW_020884956.1, on the reverse strand, counting down.
TCTGTCTCCTGCTGAGCATATTTGAGCAGTGACCGCTTGTGTGCAGCTGTCAGCACCTCCTGGAGAATGTCAATGTTCCGCAGCTTTTTGCAGAGCCCACAGACCCTCAGAGCTTCCTCGTGGTAAACGATGGCCTGGCGCAGATGTGCCTTCCCTGCCAACACCACAAACCACGGGCTGTCACCCACAGGCAAGAAACACAGAGGAATTTTCAAATGATAGCGAGCAACTGTGTGAAAGTGGCAGTTACCTAATTGTTTTCTCCTAACTTTGTCCTTTAGAACAGCCAGAGCCATGAGTCCTTCAGGCATGTGGTCATAGAGCTGGGACAAGGCCTTCTCCTGCTGGTCCTCATCATCACCAGGCTGCACTGCAACAAGGGACACAGAACAGCAACCATTACACACCTCCTGCTCCCCTCTTCCTTCAGCTGCATTGTTGTGGAGTTATCACTACTTTCTCTCTCAATTTTTTTTTTATATACGTATTGATAGGAATTTCAAGTTTTTAGGAACTTTATCAGTTTCATCATTTTGATCATTCTTGCATCAATAGGCAAATAATACTTCTATGCCAGAATATGTGGATAAAAATGGAAATATTTAGTAGCATATAATTTTTCTTTTGTTTCTGCTAAAGTTGGTTTATTGAATTTTCAAATTCTTCTGTAAAAGACAACAGAGCATGGCCTCATGGCTGAGTAGGAAAATTTAACATATGAACACAATTTAACATATATTGAAGCGCCAAAGTTGCTGTCCTATTCACAGACCAAATTATAACTGTTGGTGTGTTTATTACTGTTATTTATGTGAACATAGAGAGGAAGTATGATTCTTACATTCATGGTCACACAGAATGGTGGCAGTGAAATAATGTGCCAGAGCTTTGTAGTGGTCTGACTTTATTTGTGCCAGCTTAGACCAGGAATAGGGAATATTCTCTTTCACTGGTTCCTGATTCATTGCAGTGTTAACCAGCATGTAAACCTCTCCCACCTGAAATAAAACACAGAATTGCAGTATGAGGATTTAACATTAGCTGTTAGGTGCTCAAGTAAGGGAAATCATATTCAGTCTTAAGATAATTTCACATGCAATCACATCAAAGAGGGAAAAAAATACGGTTAGAAAGGATTGGAAATAAGTTTGGAAAAAATCTGAAATTCCATCTCTGATTTTTCCCTTATGAGAGAGGTAAATCTGTGTTGTACCCAAACAGATGGACTGAGTCAGTAAGCCTTTATGGATTCAGAGTTAAATAAAAACACCATATAATAAAGAGGTTTTAATTTGTAAATATATCTGATTGAGTTAATTCAGTTGAGAAAAGGGGTGAAGCATATTACTTATACAGTAAGTTTGTGCTTCACTTTGAAACTGTGGAGTCACACCTAGCCTTAAGTTTGTGTGGTCTAGTTAAAACTGGGATACTGTACTTCACATAGAGGAAATCAAAGTTTTCCAAGCAGTGAATTCTGGTTCAATGGATCAAACTTCTCCAGCTGACAGAAGCAAAAGGTCTTTCCCCAGCAGCTGATCAATCCTACAGGTAAGTCAGGGCAGCTTTGCAGGCTTGGTGGGAAAGGTTTTGCCTGTTTATCCAGTGTGGAACCAGCTGATCTGCTACTCTAGAATGACTCAGAAAGCAGGTGAATGTCTTAGTGGCAGACCCAATTTCTGGGAGGTACTTCCAAGTAGGAGCACTGCACCTTCTGGGCCTGCCTCATTTTCTGGCAAGTCCCAGAACAGTTCTGCAGGTGTCTGGCTCTGTTCATCATGGCACTTCCCTCAGTTACAATTTAGTTATTCTTTCAGACCTGAGCTTTTTAGGTTTGCTGGGAAACAAGACAGGTTGTGTTCAATACTTAACAGGGAACCACACAAACAACCCTGGCCTTTTGTGTGCAGTCCTGTGGACAAAATCTGTACTGTTTGCAAGAGCAACATAAATAGCTTGTAAAAAAACCTGCAGCAAATTTACTGCCCGAGTGTCTCAGCATGTTTCTGTTCAGATCTGTGTATTACTAATTAAAAAACTAACAGTTCTAAAACCATGTTTAAATTGCAGCTATTCACATTTTCATCTTCTGAAAGGTTGTGATTCTCACTGGAGCTTGGGAGCTGTCCCTTGTTATTTTTAATAAATGCTGAATGTTTAATAAATTCCATTAATACTACTAGAAGCTGGAGCTATTAACACAGCCCTGTAAATAGTTATTTTTAAGACTAGATTTAAAGTCCCATATTTCACCTTGGCAACTTCCTGTGTCATTTTTACAAGTGTGAAAAACTCATTGCGTATTCCAGAGAGACCAATCTGCTCAAAAACACACTCCTGAGCTTGGGCAAGCATCATCTTCACCAGCACATTCAGCATAGCTGGGCTCATGTCATAACTTGGGGTGTGAGTAAAAGTCTCCTTTAAGTAGCTTAGGACTCCTGAAACCACAAAAAACGGTTTTGTTACCATGACAAAGAGAGAAACAAGTGAACTTAATTATCATGTACCACAATAATTAGGATTAAAAGCATATCTTCTAGTATTGCACTGCAGCAATCTGAAGGGATTCTTGGTGTACATGGAACTAAACTGACCTACAGGTTTGGCTTTGCATTTCCATCAATCATCCCCAGGCAGTTCTCAAAACTGCAGTTCAGAGGAGCGACAGAGACTGCAAGTTTTGAGGGCACTGCCTCCAGCTTTGTTTGGAACAGTTCTTGGGATGGACCATAAAACTGTGCTGAACTGGATGTGACTTGCAAATGGGAGTAGGAGGCAGGGCTTATACAGGGGACAGAAAGAAATCTGCATAGCTATAAACAGGTGACAGCAGCATGGAAGGAAAAAACACAAACCTATCAATTTAATTATAAATCTCCCTTTCAGATGCTGCTCAGTGCATTGTGTGCCCCAGGGAAAGCTCCATTCCACGCCTCTAAGTAAATTAGAATTTTTCTGTATTATATTTAATGGGGTAAAAATAACATTCTTCTTTAGACATTTGTTTCCACCAAAATGTAATTTCTATTAGTTATCAAATTAAAAACAAACACTAAGTGCAGTGCAAATATTGAGTAACAGGTCCACAGATGGAAGCATAACCTTCAGTGTGCCTGTCATCCAACTGGTTTAGTGAGTTCTACCAGCTTGCTAATTGCTGATAATCCTGCAAAAGTGTAACAGTAAGACCTCTGCCTTGTAAGTGTCCCAGCTTCTGTAACCTTCCTTCTTGCCACTACACTCAGTTCTGGCCACGTTGTGCTGTATTTTCCTACTAACAGTTTCTGTGTTTTTATTGTTCCATGTTACACTCATACCTTAATTTTTAATATACCCTCGCAGAAATTTGAATTATGGCCATTTTTACCTTTTTGCACTGAAAAAACTAAGGCCAAACTTGCCAGGTGCCTCCCAAGTACTGATAGAGTGCCCTGCTGCAAGGAACTGAAAGCACAGGGGGGGAAATATGTGGGTTTTTTTGTTCTTAACATATTTCTGCTCAGGCAGAGAGCTTTGCTGATGACAAACTCTGTGCAGTACCTTAGTTCAGCACTGAGAAACAGTTAATACAAGCTCTGTATCATGTCTCTGCCAACATAATGAGGTGTCACGGAGCCATGCACAGGTACAATGAAATGCCTCCTGAGCACGTTGCTCTGGGGCCCTGCAAAGGTTCTGTGGGAGCAAACAACACCTTTCCAGTTTGGAATTCATTCTGTTCTGCAAACACGTTGAAGTGAAAAGCAGTGATTTTTTTTTTTTATTGTTATTTGCAAAATGGAAGGTGCAGCAATAAAATGGGAGAAATTTCCCAACTATTGTAACGTCCTTTAGATGAAATACAGAAGTTGAAAAAGAATTTTTTAAAAAATGCATGAAGAAATGGTATAAGTTTTTTTTTTTGATAGCTGTGTACTCAAAAGAGGGGGTTCAGGACAATTCAGTTTGTGGTTTGCAGCTGTTTCCACCCATACAGTGGAAACCAACAGCCACAGATTGTTAGTGCAGAAATTAATCTTACAGTACATACTAATTACAGAGGACATGTCTTCCAGCATTATGTGTAGCACAGATGATACTTCAAAAACAAATTAGAAAACCTATTTAAAAACCCCCAACAAAACAAAAGCTTTTATAACATGTTAGTTCAAGTTTTCCCTTTATTAGAATTTCTATTTTTCCTTGCTTGGGACAGAGACTGATTATTTTGAACCTGTTTGCCTTTGGAATCTCTGGAAAATAGGTAGTTGACTTTCAGTGAATTCCAACTTTTACCAGAGAGTACAGCAAGATGAATTTTTAATCTGGAAAACTAGGTTTTAAGGCTTTTTATCAGAACTTTAAATTGCCTCTTGCACAGATTTGACAGCAATGTGCTCTCATTGAGGTAAAAGCAGTCACACTGGTGAAACAGGGAATGCACAATGGAGCAGTTAATGCAGTTAATGGACCTTTGAACTGCAGCTCACTAATCACCAACCACAGGATTCACTGACTCTATGTACATGTTCAGACTACAGCTGAAGATTACAGATCAAGAATTAAAGCTTGATCTGAGCTCTTCACTTGGCTTCTTGAATTTCTCTATTCCTCCTTTTTTGTGTAACAAAGTCAGTAGGAAATGCAGCCATCTGTAGGACATCAGAATGAGATCAGGAACATTGGCATAAAGACCTTCCCAGTATTTCAAAATGTGTACCTGCAGCTTTCTGAAAAGCATCAACAGCATTTTCGAGTCCAGCCTGGGTCTGACGGTTGCATCTTGTCCCAATCTGGGTGTAGAGAGCTCCAATGTTGAATAAAATACTTGCCTTCTCAAGCAACAGATTTTGCTGACACACTGGGACACCTGTGAAGGAGTCATACCTTGGGAAACAAATATTAGAAGTGTTAAGATTTGCAGAGTCCATTGAAACAACAGGTAATCTCATTCTGTTTTTCTGAGCGAGCAGAGTGGGATTCCAAGTGGAATTCTTAAGAACTGCTCTGCTACAGTGAAAATGGAGATGAACAGAAACACCATCATGTACTGCAGGACAACCCACACGCTGCAAGCCAGAGAGCTGCTGTGTTTGAGCCTCAGTCTTCAGCAGGTCTCACAGCAGTGCCTCCAGAAGGTTGTTCTATCTCACCCAGAAGAACCTATAACACATCACAGAGGCCGAGAGCAGGAAGTACCCACGTGTGCTGCTGTGTTCTCCTACTCAGATGTCACCAGAGATCAACTATAGGCATGGTCAGATTCTCCACTGCTGCTGGTTAAAGTTTCTATTTGCATTTATGACTAGAAATTTAGCAGTTCCTCCTGGCCACATGGTAGTTTATTTTTTTCATCATAAATCTTTGAATTCAGAGTTGAATTTTGCTTACAGGGGTAGTAAAGATTCCCCTATAATAAATTAAGTCACTCCTTTCTCTCTTGTGGCCCAAATGGTCTTCTTAACAAATTGAAGGAGGGGAATTAAGGTCTGACCCATTCCTCATCCGTTTTGTGTTAGGAGGTTTGGAGTTCAGGAAACATCTGTAGCTGTCCAAAATGATTATTTTCTGTCTTTTGCCCTCGAGCTAACCTGTAGCCCAAATCATAATCTAGCCAATGGTTTCACTCTAAGCATGAAAGGGGTGTATTGTGCTCAGGTTTACACTTAACTCTAAAAAACTCCAACAACACACACTGCAGGGAGTCAGGGGGAGACACACACTGACAGGCTTCAAATTCAGCACGAGACAGTTAATGATTAGCACTGTTCTGGGCAAGGAAAAAAAAAAGTACTAAAGAGAAACATGAACTACACACTTACCATGTAAATAAAACTCCCATGTGCCTGGTGGGTGGGAAAAATCTGTTTTCTAGGTAACCAAGTTGCAGGAAATAGCTTATCAACATCTCAATGCCAGCCTCGTCTCGGCTGGGAGTGCGGCAGGCCTGGGAACACAGCAGAGGAAAATCAGGTGTATTCTGGGGGACTTACAGGATGAAGTGACACACCAGGGAGAAAGCCCTGCTTCCTTTGGACTTCTGCATAGCAGAGAAATGTGTGGAATCCGAGAACAGCAAGCCTAAGGCCATATGGATGTATTCCAAATAAGAGCTTTTCAGCTGCACAAAACTTCTAAGGAAGCAAACAGGATCTGTTTGTAAAGTCTCAGAGTTAATTAAATAAAGATTGCAGGTGTTTTATGAAAGCTAGAGAACACCTATGTTTTTAGTATAATACAGGAAACAAACAATACTTAGAAATACCTGCCATTCTACTACAATATTTTGCCAGATTCATTCACTTCAGCACTCTTCCTGCTAAATTTAAAATAGTTTGAATTAAAACAAACAAACAAAAACAAAGTAGGTAAGACAAATCTTGGGTTTACAAGATTTGCAAAGCTTTATCACTTTGCATGGCTTCATCTTTTCCTTCACTTTTTCCTAACTCAGATTTTAAACCTCTTGGACAATGGAGATCTGTGTTCCATGTCTCAGAAATGAAGTCAGTAAGAATATGATAAGCTCTAAGTAAAAGTGGCATATTCTGTTTCCATACAAATGTTATTATTTGCAACTGTAGACTAAAAGACCTCGTAGTATGCCATACTTGAACTTACCTGTCTCAGATCCATGAGATCTGCTATTTCATCCTCATACTCAGAACTGTCTTCACTGTAATGTTCCAGAATAAAGTCCTAAAAAAAAGGTAAAAAATTGGAATATCTAAAATTAACTTATTTTTTCTGCAGTTGCAATCAGTACAAAATTGATTCAGTTGTGAACAGTGTCTACTCCCTTCCAGTTAAGAGTAAATAACATACAGCAATGAGACTACAAACAGACAATAGAATTAATAATTTGGTTTGATATCTGAGATAAGAAACTTCACTCCAATGTAAAGGAACCAAACACCTGTTACACCAACTCCAGTAGGCTTTAAAACAACAACACTTAGTGGTTTTGAAAGGGGCAAACAAAAAGTTGTTACCTAAAATGACAAGGGAATCAAGTGACCATAAAAACTTGTTAACAGAAACAGACTGTCAAATTCTTGTCAGCTCTATTAGGGCAATTCCAAGGTGGTTAATCACTGCATTATGTCCAGTAAAACCTTCAGTACTACTTCCCTTTACACTTAAATCAGTAATCAACACTCTTAATTAAAACCAAAAACCATAGGAGGAATTTTTCTTCACTTTGGTTTAACTCTCCTGTCTCCAAAGTAGAATCTCTGACAATATTTTCTGCCTCCCTGTCCTAGTTAGAAAGAAGCAGTGACCCAAATAATTGGTAATGAATTTTTAAACACGTTGTGATCTTGGGTTTAGGGCAAAACAAACATTACTTCTGCTTCTTTAAAACAAATCTGAAATGGAAGTTATTTCTGTTAGCTATTCATTCTGAGATGTGTATGCGAAATTTACCTTGAGGGGGAGTGTAAAGTCTACTTCCTTGGTTTCCTTCAGGCCAAGAGGTACCAAGGGAATACTGAAAGTCTCCCTGTGGAAACAAAAAAAAAGCAAAAATATTCAGAAATATTTGTTTTCTGTTTGCCTGGTTTAATTACTTTTGTTTATTTGATGACAGGAAGTTTGTACACTGATGTGTTTTCGGGGAAACATTTGGTTTAACATTTATATTCCTTTCTGCCCAAGAAAATCTGCTTAATGGCCTGTGACTTCTCAAGAAGAGACTGAAGAAAGCTATTTGCCTGTGCTTTTTTTTTTTTCCTATTTAAGCCTATTTTTCCTTCGAGGAAAGAAAAGGTGACTCTCAAAGTCTCCTTACTGCAATTTAGCTCCACAGCTGCCAGGAGATCTGCCCCACTCAGAGCTATGGTAATTATCAGGAGTTCTAATCAGTATTTTCCATGCTGCCAAGGGTTTCATATGTAGAAGTGATGTGTGTGCCTAATGCAGGGGGAAGCAGGGCCAAAATACACCAATTTTTACAGGGAAAGGTCTAGGAATAAGAAATCCAAGAACTCCTTAGTTCCTAGATAATGCTAAGTGTTAACCTGTAGAATATCAAAAGGAAATAATGTAAAGATCAGAACCACTTCCAGATACATCGGTTTTTTGAGTAGGTTTAACAGATCACTATCAAGAAATTCTAAGGTTTATTTAATACTTTCATGTTTTCTGAAGGCAACTGTTTGACTGTCCAATCATTGTTCCACTACCAACTACAGAATCCCACAGTTATTTATGGTCCTATCAGCAAAGCCAGCTTTCTTACTGGTGAAAATTCCATCTTGGGAAGGTGGGATTAGGAATGGAGCTTCCCCAGCAGAGGAAGAGTCTTTCACGATCCAGAAAGGGGCTCTGCTAACTTGAAAAAGACTTGCAGGATGCAGAGCAAAAACACCACTGCAGGAAGTGCAAACGAGCTGATTTCTGCTGAGGCTTTTAGAAGAAACCTCAACACTTCTGCTACAGATTATATCAAAGCTTTCTCCCCAAAAAGGAAGTGAGACACATGCAAAAGAAATCCTAATACCCTGATTTTGTGAACTCTACGTCACCCACTGTCCCTGTAGACATCAGCATTTGTCATTTGAAGGAATTGAATGTTTATTTTTAACACAGCTGAGGCATCACACCCACAGAGCCAACGTCATGGGAGCACTGAGCAGTAAGGGAGGTGATCCTGGATTTCCAGAGAAATAGTATCACACTTCCCACTGCAGCTGAGCTGTGTGCAGGCAGTGGGAATGCCAAGCCTGCAGGGCAGTCCATAACCCACGGGTGTGCCCTCACCTTAACGACTGGAGCCACAACATTCAGAGAACAGCTATTAATAACTGTTTGCTCTTAGAGGCTGCAGAACAGCTACAGATAAGTGAATTACTTTAGCTTTTGAAACATAAAAAGCATTTAGAGCTTAGACTGAACAACATCACAGAGGTAAAATACCTTCAAAACAGACTGGGGAAGCAGGATTAGGAGAGAATAATAAGCATATTGCTGTCCAGCCTCAAGGATTCTGCCTGCCTTGGGGTCTGACCTACTGCTCACCCTGCTTTGAGAATCCAAGTGGTTTTAATATTCCTTAGCTAGAAGAAGAAATAGTACTTGTGGAGTCCTGCTCTCATTTCAACAGCCATAACTTTCATAGTGCTCTCTGTGCTCAGAGGTATCTAAGAACACCAGCACAATCTTGAACAGAAAGGAAACAAACAAAAAAAATATACCAACCAAAAAAACCACAACCACACACACAAAAAAAAAACAAAAAAAAACACACGCACAGAGACCCCCAAAAACAGACACACAGAGACCCCCAAAAACAGACACACAGAGACCTCCAAAAACACACACACAGAGACCCCCAAAAACACACACACAGAGACC
>NW_020884956.1:902481-917379 GCF_003945725.1 Corapipo altera | reverse complement strand
AGAGACCCCCAAAAACACACACACAGAGACCCCCAAAAACACACACAAAAAAGCAAACAAATAAACAAACAAAAACAAATTAAAAAACCGAAACATAACATTTTTGCATCAAATAGTTGTCAAAGTTTGCCATGGAGGTGGAAGGCAGGAACTTTAGCACAGGTTTCTTTCTGAGAAAAACTAAACATGGATATTTTTCATCAAGCCAGCATTCAGTTGAAAGCTGCCCCACTGGAAATGTGCTTTATCAGCCCCTCTACATTAAGAATTCCTTGTAATCCACCTGGAAGTTAACACCCAACTGAGGACAGTGCCAAGAGGGACCCAGACCTGCAGCATGCAGGCAATGAATACTTGGAAGTCTTATCTTTGAGGAATCCATTGCAAATTAAAAAATTCAGTGGAACCTTGGAAAAATCCAGTTTCATCTACTTAAAATTTCTCTGCTTTTAACTACCAAATTTGTGAATTTATCAGTGAAGGGCACAAATTAAACATTACCTGGTCTGCTCTGAACAACAAACCAGTGTTGTACTTCTGTTCTGAAGAGAGGACTGTTGTATGCCCCACACTGGAGAAGAGATATTATTATATAACCAAGTTTGCTCACTCTGCACTGAGCCAGTGAGCCCTTCCAGCACTGGGAATTCTGCTCAGTGCCATGTTTCCAAGTACAGCCCCAAGAGCTTTCAGTTGTCCCCTCTTCAAAGGAGCTCCATATCTAAGGATTGGTGGAACATTCCTTGCCCAAGTGAAAGGCAAATATGCAGACTAACCCTTAGTCAACAAATCTCCCATCAGATATGTTCTCTTCCTATCGAGCTCCCCGTTCTGTCACGTGGTTATTGTCCAACATTCACACTCCCCTGGGAACAATTTTGTTTCCAAGGGTAAACAGAAGCTCTGTTAATAATTGAGTAACTTGGCTGTATACTTACTCTGCATTTTGATAAACTTCAACTGAGATATTAAGTCCTTCCAATTCCTCCTTTAAGATCTGCAGGTCTGAGTTGACAAAGCTCAGTTCCAGCAGTACCTGCTCTCGTACCTTGTTGTTGGTGGTTGCTCTGCAGAAAGAGACACATCATTTTTTTAGTGCTGGGGAAAAGGTTTCCCCACAAGCTTGGCTGACCCCTTGTCAGCATTCTCAACATTTTTAAGATTTTTTTTTTTTATCCCCTTTACAAGATGATACAAGACCTCACATTTCAGATTTTATTTTCTGTCAAGAGAGTGCCTGGGATAGTTTCCAGATAACTGCACATGCCACAGAAGGTTTGCTAAATGCTAATTTTTTAGGGTTTGATTAAGGGTCAGGCTTCTTTTCAGATACATTAATCAACAAAACTACAGCATTAAACAGAATCACTATCCTATTTTCAGATTATGTGATTTTTTTTTTTCCTAAAAGAAGACAGGAGAGTGGAGGTCAGGAGACATTTTTTCAAAAGATACTTCCCCACTTTATAAATTGAATCAAGATCTGTTGAGACTTCTGATCTTAAGAATAAAAGAACAGTTACTATAGAAAGATCTACTGGTAGAAAGATATTTCTTTTTAATACAAGACAACTTTCTCTATAATTTGATTTTGTTGCATGTAAATGATTTTTTGTTTCTTGTTTCCTTTGCCATTTATGTCTTTAAATCCCAACATTTTGAACTGCTGGCACGGTGGATGGTAGTATCTATCCCCCCTGAGCTTTTCTGTGTATTCATATCATAATTTCTAACCTGATTCTCCATATAGAGAATTTATGAGAACATTGCTGTTTCCAAGAGACTTAAACCACCTGTATCCATAACCACAGATATGAGTTTAAGATAAAAGGTCTTGATCTGTACCCACAGATACAGATATGATACCCTCTGAGTCCAAATCCTAGACAATAACAAATTTATTTTAAATTTGCAGCATTTTGCATTTATCTTTATTTTAAGACAAAATTCACCTTCATAAATATTTAGGAACAACTATGTCATAAATCTTGGCTGTACTTGGAACAGTCCCCCAGTTTTATGGACACCTTGGGGAAGAACTAGTTATTCCAAGGCCAAAATTCTAAGATTGCATTTCTTATTATAAATTAGTTATCTGTGAATTTTTTATGTTGTACTTTATTGAATAACTTGGATTGCTTAAATTAAGCAACATTAACATTTATTACCATATTAAGACAAACTTGACACAAACATAGGGTGGAATGGATCTTCCTCAGCAAAGGCAGCACTAATAAATAATAAGAATAAATAAACTCATAATACATAATATATAATAAATAAAACAATAAATAAATGGGCAAGCCTTGATGCTACAAGCATTTTAATCATGGCATATTAAGGCTCTGTGTTTAGTCTGGTTTACCACCCTCCACAGGGTGGTAAAATACCTTTTTCAGAAACCCCAATGCTCCCTCCAGGTCACCTTCTCTGTTGGCTCTCTTGCTGTAACATCTGTGTCAATTTAGAGTTCCTTTGATTACCTTTTTATGGGTTTTTTTGCACTGTAGACATTCTTTGTAATGACAACCAGCAAAAGGCAGCTACAGGGGCAACGTGATATTGTTGAGGTCCACATAACTCTACTCTGAATTCAATTTTAACTCAGATTTTCCAGAACAAAAGACAATGGAAAGGAGTGGGAGACTTACAGAAATTCTAAAAACAAAAGCTTTTGCACTACATGGATCATTTGCCTCAAGCCTAGCATTTACTTTCAGCCAAAATTAAAGAAAACTGCACTTCCAGCTTTTTCCGAAGTCCTACTTCAGAAGGCTTCTCATGGACAGCAATTGTTTTTTTTCCTTTTAGAACCTGATGAAATTCAAATAGAGTCTGAAAACCTAAAGCTTGCTGATGTTTTTCCTTAGGAGACTGTAAATACATCTAGCCACGTGAACTACCTATTTTTAAAATTCCTTCTTTCAAAGAATTAGCAAGTTTTAATAGTCCACTTTAGATTTCTAAAAACTTAAGGAATAAATCTGATCCTCTTTCCTTAAGCATGTTTAGTTCCCACTCTTGTAAACAGCAACTTCAGTATTTCAGCAGTTGATATTGGCATCAGAAGCTGAACTTTAGGACAGCTTTAAGTTGAATGTTCCCAGTGTCACTTTAGACACTGCTCATCTCCTCAGCCCTTACAAAACACTCCTCTGCTGAGCTGACATGCAAAACCATGAGCTGAGTGAACAGTGCTCAGTTTCAAATAATAATTTTGCTAAACAAACAAAAGGTAGCAAAAGAATCTAAGTCTTACTCCTGAATCAACTACCAGAAAAACAAAACAAAATTAAGTCAGCCAGGGGCTAAAACTACCTAAATTTTCAACCTGTCCCCTCTCGTGCAAGAGTGGAGATAAAGGGAGGTGACAAGCAAAGGGCAACCTATCAATTACTGAATTTATCCAAGCATTTTCACTTCTTTAAGTATACTTCCTAGATTTGGCTCTTGAAGAACCATTGTTGCTGCACTTGTAGAGAAACAAACTCTACAGGAGACTACTGCAGATGAGAATTGAGAAAATTTCCAGTTCTTCTGTGCTCCAGGGGGATGGATTGGCTGTTGGAAAGCTACAGCACTGTTTGCTAAGCAATCAATCAAGGGATGTAACAGCCTTAAGACAGGGCCAACACAAGGCTATTCCTGTGGGGACACCCAAACAAGGAACCATATCCTTAAAAAAAAAATTTGTGGACAAAATACAATAGATGAAAAGCAGAATCTCTTCTGGTTACCTCCAACTTCAGGAGAATTTGGTGGCAAGTGTAACCCCAAAGTACATTTGTGCTACCCTGCTACTCCTGTGTCATCACTACATGGAATAAAGGAGGCAACTGATGGTCCTTTCCACTGTGGGGCACAGAGCTAAAGGATCTTGGAGAAAGCAACCGCACAGGGGCACTTTGCTTTGATTTGAGGGGTAAAAGGACTCAGTCCAACATCCACCACCTGCGACTCCTCGAACGCTTCCATCAACGCTGCCTCTGAACAATCCTAAACATCCACTGGTCAGATTATGTGACTAATAGAACAGACTGTGTGTCTGTTCTAGAGCAAGCAGCAGTCACAAGTATTGAGGCCATGTGCTGGGCAGGGCACGTCTCCAGGATGAAGGACCAACCACCCCCTCCCTAAGATCCTGCTTTATGGTGAACTTGCCACCAGCTGCTGCAAGAGAGGAGCCCCAAAGAGGAGATACAAGGACTCCCTGAAACAACATCTCAGCCTTGGCCATATTGATCACCAGAACTGGTCTACTCTGGCCTCCAATGGGGAGGTCTGGAGACACAACATCTATAACACTGCTGATGCCTTTGAGAACACAGCAGGATCACCCTTGAGGAGACCTGTCTATCTCATATTCGTTTGCGAAGCCCAGCGAGGTTCACTGGCCATCATCACCAGCAATAAAGCTGAACAAAGAGAGCCACCTAAGACAGTGTAACATCGAGCTGTTTACTACAACAAAGCAGCGCTGAAAGGGAACCTGAGAGCAGGTAAAGACCCCGTAGAGCTTCAGCCTGAAAAAACTTCAGGGCGATTCACAAAGCATCCAGCAGCGATTGATGCAGCGTGTTTGGCAGACCGGGAAAAAGAAACTGCTAAGACAGTTTTACAAAATTAAAAGAATTTTTTTTTTTAAAAGCGTTTCTCCGAAGATAATTAGGAAGCCATGCCATTTACCTTAACAGATTTTCAGCACCAGCTCTCATTCTGACTGCTCTTAAGATCTGCTGGTTCAGGACAGCTCTTTGATTTTGCAGTTTGCTTCGTCCAGTCTCGGCAAGAGGATTGCATCCCTGGAATTAAGAAAACAAGGTTTTTTGTTGCTGTTGGAAGACACTTCAGAGGGAGTAACAGTGAATTTAAAGGAACGTTAGTAGCTCTGTTTGAATATAAATTAACTACAATTACATCAATGACAGTGTTTCTTATCTCAAACTTGGTCATTAGAAGTAAAAGAGACAGCATGACCACAGGATTGAACGTTTAAATCCAGACAGAAAATATTTGTTTTAAAGCTTAAGTACAGGTGTGAGACAGTCTGTTCTCCCCTAAAAACATTTTCAAGGTATTTTGCAAATACAACCCAATTTGACATAATATTATTAAGCTCCTACAGATGCTCATAAAAAAGCAGTACTTGGCAAGGTAGGAACTCCCATCAAAACTTCTGCTTAACGCTTGCAAAAGATCTGAGTTCCCTCCTGGGATATATGCAGCCTTGAAACACAACTCTGTCAAAATCAGGCTTTGGTGGCACCACTGCTCACAGTTTTAAGAACCTTTCAAAGGATCTCTGCCCTTTCCTTCTGGTGCTCAGACCTTCGGTACAACTCCCATCCCTCCTTCCATCTCAAACTTATGAAAATAGAACTTGACAGGGTGAGATGACTATTTGACCTTCAGACATTCATAAAATTAAGCCCTTAAGAAGTGTGAAATCCAGAATTCCCAAGAATGCTCTGGTATATGTGCACACCTCACACAAGAACAAGACTCAAACTACTGAAACCTGTGTTTGAGCAGGACTGAACCATTGTATTCTGGTGAGCACTGATAAGATAAAACTGTTACAGATGAATAGGACTGCATGCCTGCCCCTTTTTTTTAAGGGAGACACAAATTTAACACCTTTTTAAATAGGTGAGAAGTTTCCCTTCCACACTTTTATTCTTTGCCCCCACCACCGCTCTTAAAAAAGAGACAGCCAGCACATCCCTGCAGCCTTAACTACTAATTCTGAAGCAATTATTTGCTTTTTATTGGTTTTATAACCACTCAGCTTTAAAGCCTTACCCTTAAATAACGAATGTCCTTTAGAGTGACCTCACCCGATGTCATTACAAAGCTTATCAGTCCTATTGATTGTGTCTTACGCAAGAAGGAGGCTCAGATCTCTCAACACAAGTCTTGTCTCAACTACTCCAGCCACTTAATTATGCACTATTTTGAACATCTCCCTCTTATTTTTGACTAGAAAAACTTAATTTTGCTATAAGAGAATTTAAAAGTCTCTCAACTTGCTCTAACTATGAGTGGCCAAGTGTTGACATGTGAGCACAGCAAAAGCAAGCATTTAAATAGGACAAGAAATTCTGATCATCTGCTTGAAGTTCAGTTATTTGGGTTGTCAAGTGAAAGCAAACTGACCTGACAATAGAGTAATGAGCTGATCAAACCAGATTACACTAGTTGGACTGAGAAAGCACACAGCCCAATACTGTTAATTTTAAATCACTAGTTTGAAAAGTCAGTAGTAAATAGGTAAAATGACAGGAAGCTTGTGCAAACATCTTCAAAAGCACCGTTTGACAGACAACCTGAGAAAACCACATCACATTAAATTACTGATATTGCAGAAGTGTTTCTGCATTGAGGTATCACTTGCAGTAAAGCCCACACTTAGGAGTGCAGTGGATCCTCTCTTTGCTGAGAACCCACTCACAGTGAGCACAACACAGGGCAGATGAACTTCTTACTGGTGGGGACACACACAGGGAGCAAACTCCTTCATCTCAGATTAAAAGCAGTCCTTTACCAAATACTCTGTGCTCCTTTACATACCTTTATACACAGAGACATAAGCAAGGCACACTGTAGTGTACACATGGTCTTATAGACACAAGTTGCTTTCTGCTCTCAGTCTGTTCCTTTTTCTGGGATGCAGCCATTTTTCCTACTTTGCTTTTTCTTCATTTTGTGTTGTGTAATCTTTTCTGCTACTGGTATTCGAATCCTTATTTCCTTCCATTCCATCCATGCCATTTTTCATTTGAACCTCACCAATTATTTCCTCTTAGGATTCATTTTGAATACTCAGTTCTCATCTCAGGCCCGTCATCTCCATATTCCTGCACAGCTATTTTCTTCCACTTCTTTCTTGACCATTCAGTCCAAGCATCCTTCTTAAACACATCCTTGCCTTGCCCTTTTTCTCATTTTTTCTGTAAAGCTGCAGCTTCCTTTTACAACTCCCTGCCCTTCCTGTGTGCCAAACATGTTTGATAACATCATTCAAATACTTTTTTACAGCTCTGCTTCTGGGAATTTTTTTCAGGAAGATCAACTGCCTGAGTCCCAAGCCCATGAAGCTCCTAGAATGGGCTGTTCATTTTAGTGAACCTTTGATCAAGCTCCAGCCCAGAATTCAAACAAGCTCCTATTGAACAATGAGTGCAAAACGTCAATGATTTTAAACTCTGTGCGAAGAGAAAAAGAGTCAGAGAAGTTTCCCTGCATTTCAGGTTCAGGAATAATCTCTGTATGAAGCTTTAATGCAAGAACAACCCTGGGCCCTAAGAGGACAAGCACTTCTTGGAAAACGTTGCTTTTTGCATCTCCTGCACAGGGGATGAGGACACTCAGCTAGTCTGTGTTCATTTGCAGGCTTAAATTCTTTATTGTAATCAGGCTGCCACAAAACTGATGGATACAGAAATAATAAATATCTGGAAAAAAAAAACCACAACAAAATCATGGGAAATACACAATCTGGAAAAGATATCCCCTTGTGTAAAGCACAAATTCTGTGTAACAAAACGTTATTTAGCAGCCAAGTTCAAGCAAGTGCTTCATTTTGTTTTCCTCCAGGTAGAAGATCCCTTCTCCAGACAACATTTCTATCTGGTTCACATTTAGACAATCCCAAGAATGTTAACATTCAATTCATTACAATAAATGGAAGCCAAACTTCACAGTGGTTTCCACACCTGCTGTTTCATTTCTTGTCAACAGGATACTAGATGCTTCATTTAATTACTGTTTATTGCTTTGCCAAGCCAAGCAAACCTGGAGAGTAAACTGGATTTTACCCTGGCTTATACACTATCAGTAAAATTCTTAATTAAACAGCAACAAAAGAATGGTTATTACTAAGGAAGTTATAAAAATAGCTTAAACTATACTCCATTCTTGGTTTTCATTGCATGAAGGAGCCTTAAAATCCTGCAGTCTGAGGGGTTTAGCCAAGTTTGTGGTTTTCCAAGTTCCTAAACTCTAGGCCTTGAGAAATTACCTGCCACAGAGGGAAGACAGTATGGGTCTGTGAAAAGTATGTGTCCCCAATAAAGAAACAGTTGTATTTAATTTGGAGGTCAGGAAGCTCCTTCTTCAAGAAAATGTCAGAAATCCAGTCGTGATGGACACAAAAATCAGGACTCTGACAAACAATGAGTAACAACAGTAAGTATTTGACATTAACATAAATATTATTTACGAAGTAGTGGTTTGAACTTCGAGGATGAGTCACTGTCTGAAGGTGACACAGAGTTGAAACTGGGTGTGCTTCCTTACTTAAAAGAAAACATTCCTTTCCAGCCAGAGCAACCTGTGCTGCTTGTCAAGCCCAGCAGTGGATGCAAATGGCCCTGTCCTCCAGCTATTTAAACACATACCCATAGAACTTATGCACATAACTTCTGTGGCTGTAACAGAAATTGCAGCAAACAGCATGATTCACATCAGCTTTTCTAGGACTGATCCCAAGTCCTGCTAAATTGTTATTTCCTTACCTTCTTCAAGGATTATAATTAACGTTTCTTTTTGCATATTCCTACTACCACAATTTTGAAAATTTAGCTGTATGCTATAAATCTTTCAGAAGCACAAGTTTTATTTGAGGGTTTTATTGTTGTGTTTGGTGAGTTTTCTGTGTTTTGGGGGTTTTTTTTATTTAAAGAAGGGGAGAAGATCTGGTCTTCCAGGGCCTAATCTACTTGTACCACGAACAAGTATTTTATAGTTTCAAGTGCCTGGCCCCAAAGATTAATATAAAGTTAAAGAATTAATTATTGTATTAAATTCCAAAGATGTATTTCCCATACAACACTCCATCTTGTCACACCACTCACAAAGCGAAATTAAAATTAATATTTCATCAGAGACATCTGTCTCTTGGCTAACCCAGTTTCAGGTGATTCTTCATTTCACATGAAGGCCTACTTTCTGGTTTAGGTTTCATGAATTCGTATATAATGAGTGGATCTGGGATGACAAGTGTATGAATCACTGCAATATTGTTTCTGTCCTGCCAGACAAGCGGAAAGAGAACAAATAGGCAAATAAATATTCCTGTGTCAATGCTAATGGTGATGGTTGCCTGGCTACTAATGACTTAAAGAGAAGCCCAGGAGCTAAACCACAGTAGAAGGACAGGTGCAGCAGGTTGGTACATTAACCACAAGTGGGGGAAAGCCCTGCAGAAATAACCCCGAAAGTTAAGACAGAGAGTTAATGAGGGAAGTGCTGATTCACAAGCTGCTTCTCATACCTATCATCTTCAGCCTGTCTTCATTCATGGAGCTGCTCACTTGCTGATTTCAGCTTCTCCCCTGACATAGGGGGACTAATACACAGTCTGTCCTTCTGAATCATCAGCTTGGGCTAGATGGTAAATATCTAGGCTCACAGATGGAACCAAAGCTTTAAGAAAGGGAAGAGAAAAGAAAACAGCATCTCCCTTCGACTGATCAGTCTGAAGCTTCCTTAAGCCAGCTGTCCTACTGCTCTGCCTCCACGTAGCACAGGGCACTGCTGTCCAAAACCACCAAACCGAGCCAGAATGCTTCGTGTTGAGCCAGCAGATGCTGCAGAAAAGGTAACCTTGGAAAATGAGCTGTGGCTTTTTGTTAGCATTTATTGCAACTTCCTGACTGATGAGGGAAATTGGAGAATTTATGGTCAGTTTAAGGCATTACAAAGCAGTAAGCCAAGATGGGAAAATATCGCAGAAAGAATCTTGCTAGACGTCTCTCCTTGCTCCTACCCACCCAAAAAACCAACCAACCAAGCAAAAAACCAGGCAGGCACAGCCCTACTTACAGGTCATCACTGGATCCTGTTATTGAATGAGTACTATGTTATAAATATCACGAGTTCTGGACGTTTCAGGGATATTTACTTTGTGAAAACTTCCTGGTCAAGCAGAGTGGTTGCTGTAATGGAAAAGGAGGAAAAACAGAAGGGGGGGGAACAGCTTGGAAAAGAAAGCTGTTTCTCTCACAGGAATTCAAAGCTAACTCAAGGAACTAAAAGGTAACTAGGAAGAGGTCTGAGAGGCCAAACAATCCACAGACCCATGGCAGGCTTAAAGAATAACTTCCCCTTAGGTGGAAGAAGCATCTGGCATAAACAAAGCAGCAACAAGGACAGATCTGCTTTAATCACTGTTGGTCTGTTGAAAAATCCTTCCCGTCTAAATGCCTTGCTCTACTTCTAAAACAGATGGTTCTTTGCTCTTATCATTAGTTTTGTCATTATTTTCATAGGGAAAAAAGACTGGGGGCAGAACTTGGATGAATGTGCAGGACATGCATGGCTGATCCTGCCAGTAACAGTGAAAGAATGTGGAACTGCACACAGAGCAGGTCAAGGTACGAGGCTGATGGTCCCAGAGCACAGGTACAGTTTGCCCTGGCAATGTACACTGAATTAAGCTACCCACATGGATGGCCAAGATAAACTCAACAGCAGCAGAACCAATTTCCTGGTACATTATCTTCACAGAAACTAAAACGTTCCAGGCAGAAGCTCCATCTTCCTTTTTATGGAAAGTAAGGTGCTGCTTCCACTTTGCCATATCCTCTTCAGGATACCAGCAAGGATATTTTTGCTTTTAAAAGTAAAATGCTTCTCCCAAGTTTGGTTGCAGCTGATCAAATGGTTTAAGAGGGTTGTTTTGGAGGGGAGATGTAAGGAGAAAGGAGTGGGGGCAACAGTGACAGTTATATGTACCCTGTGTGGTTCCATAGCTAATCTCCTTAAAATTAGACAATTAAAAAAAAAAACCAAAAAACAAAAACCATACAAGCATCTGAGACAGCTCAAAACATCTTATAAGTTTAAGGAAAATTTAGTTTTGCCTATATAAATTGCAGGCCTTTGCCATGGAGATAATGGAAAGAGGTGGGGCAAGAGGAAGAGGAAAAAGTTCCTCCAGAGCAGCTGTGACATCACTGGAAGGGAATGGGAAGGGCAAGTCTGAGAAAGGGTGCAAGTGGACTGCAGTAGCTGCTACCCATCATATCTCAGACTCACCTGGCAGAGTCACTTTCTAGTGACAAGAGAAGTCAAAGCAGGAAACAGGACCATGCATCTGTTTCCCCATTTTTGGCCCTTTACATAGAGCCAGTCATAGTTTCACAGGGCCCACTCCCTACATAAAAAAAAGGCACCAAACAAGAATTAAGTAAATAAGTTGGTTTACATACTGCATCTTGGGGATACTGAGCCTTGCCTTCTGGTATGCTGTATTTGAAACTTCAAAAAGCATAGCACACAAAAGGGCACTGTAGAGACTTTGAGCATACTTCCCATAGTAATCCATTCATCAAAAGAAAATGTCAGGAGTCTAAAACAAATGGACACTGTATGAACTGCTCCATTTTTCTCAATTATAAAATTTCATTGTGCATAATATTCTTAGAAAGCATGGAAGGCAGCCTCATTTTGTAAATATTGCTTGGAAGCCCTTTTGTGAGCAGGATTGATGCAAAGTGTTTTCACCTTGCTCCACAGCTCACAGAATAAAAAGGCCAGTTAGGTGTTTTGACCTAAAAATACAAGCACTAACCCTGGAAATTGATGTGATACTGTGCCAACAAAAGTGGTAAAACAACCCTCAGATCCTTTCGGGGAAAACAAAAAGTGGTGCGACTTAAAAGGGAGGGGAAGGTGACAGACCCAGGGACACCCATTAACAGCTCCCTCACCAGTTTCAGCTACATGAAATCACCCAGGGACACGTGAGGCCTGAGGATATTGTGTCCAAAGCGCCTCCTTGGGTTTGCAGCTTCCAGGAGTGCGATTGTTTTGGGTTGGGGGTTTTTTTTGGTGTTTTGTGTGTTTTTCTTCCCCCCCCCTCCCCCCCATCACTTAGAACTATTGAGTCAGAAAGAAAGCTCTACTAACCTTTGAGACCATACAACTAATGTATAACAGGGAATACTGATTTCTGCTTACTTTTAGGGACAGAAGGCTTTGAGCATCTAGACTAATCTGAAGTTTGTAACTATATTAAAGACACTTATGACCTGGTTGAACCTTTGAAAGACCTGAGGGAAGAATGTTTCACTGCAACACTGCTTCACTCAGATTTTATCAGATTCCTATCCATTTTCTACTGCTTTAAGACATAAGAAACGAAAAGTGGAAAAGATGTTCATGATTAGGTATAAAATTGATTTTACAGTATTTTCATGGACCAGAAAAACTTCATTCCTGTCCAATAGGCTTTACACTGATCTTATGTTGTTTCAATGACCTTAACTGTAACGTGGAACAATTTAATTTAAAATAAACTCAGTCCTTTAGCAAGTCTGAGCATAGAAGATATACTCCTCTTAGGACCTGACGCACAACTTGGCTACTAAGCTTCAGTTAGTCCTTATCAGTAAAAACAAACAGGTGGAAGACTCGATTTATCTAAGTTCATGAAAAGTCAACTTTTTTACTAACATGCCTCAAGGCAGCTTATGAACTTCCCACAGCGCAGAAAACATAGCTGTGAAAACTGAGTAATTACAACTTTGCCACACTTCATGATTTCCTGCTATGGACTACTAAGAAAGAAGTGATTTATTCACCAAGCATTATAGTGGGATTACGCAAATGGAGAAGCCAGACAAATTTGGTCAAAGTCTTGTTTCAGTCTGTCTGGTTATTTACCAGGTGGTACCGATTCCTTGCACCACGGCTGGCACGGATAAAACTTGGCTCTTTTCAGCCGCAAACAGTTCCTCTGCTAAAGGGCAATATTGTTGCTTAAGCTCCTGCAGGCTTATGAATTTGGTAAATACTTGGGGAAAAAAACCAGCCCGTAAAGACGCCAACGAAGCAAAGCATCTGTGCCTCCCTACCACGGAATCCAAGTGGTTGCTAATGTGCGTCGTGGGGATGTTTTTGTGCAGAAGTGAGCAGCAACAAACTGATGTATGCAGCTTTTTTTTTTTTCTTCCTTTCACAGAACGGACACTTCATGGTCTCGGGTCCAGAATCTACAAAAAAAAAACCCCTGTACCTACACCCCGACTTGAAACAAAAGTTACAGGAGCTGAGAACTTAAAAACAGCGAGGGGAGGCTGAATCAAAGCTCTCCGAAAGCGGCGCTTACTGCCCTTTACCTCCGGTGAAGTTCACAGGAGCCCACAGGGCTGCGTTGCAGGCGATACTTAACCGTAATTACTGTTGTGCAGAAAGAACTCGGGTGCTGGTTATGGCATAAGCCGCCCACTCAGTCTGAAGAGTAATTAGGGCAGATGTTCATTAAGAACTTCCTAACGAGTCTGTTAACTTACTCCAGTAAACTTTCTTACAGGTACGTAAAGGCAATTTACTCGAGAGCGAGAGAGGAGACGTAGTGAGGAATCGTAGGATCACAGAATCAACCGGGTTGGAAAAGACCTCCGAGATCAAGTCCAACCCTTGATCCAACACCGCCGTGTTTACCAGACCACAGTGGCACTCAGTGCCACATGCAGTCTCATCTCAAAAACCTCTGGGGACAGTGAATCCACCACCTCCCTGGGCAACCCATTCCAATGTCTGATGAGTCTCTCTGTAAAAATATTTCTTCATAAAAGGAGAGAACAAGGAAGAGCGCAGAAATAAATAAAAATAAAGGCGACAAAAAGAACGCCGACAAGTGGAATTTCACTCATTTTGTAAAGTTACGAGCGCTCCTGTTCTTCAGGGTGACGCCCAGCTCGGGAGCAGGGAAGGGCCGCCCGGGACCCTGAGGAGCGCGGGGACAGCTCCAGGCGCATCCCCGAGGAGCCCGAGCCCAGCTCCGGGCACGGCCCCCAGGGACACAGCCCCCAGGGACACAACCCCCAGGGACACAACCCCCAGGGACACAACCCCCAGGGACACAACCCCTGTCCCCGGCCCGGGTCAGGTCCTCATCTCGCCTCCCTCCCCCGGCCGCCCCCCAGGGCTGCTCCCCAGGGCTGCTCCCCGCTGCCGAGGGACGGAGCCCGCGACGCTCCTCCGGGACAAAGAAGATCGTGAGCGACGGAGCGGGGACCGCCAGCCCCGAAGTGCCCTCGGGGGGAGCCCCCCCCGGGCACGGAGCCCCCCCCGGGCACGGAGCCCCCCCCGGCGCTGCTCACCTTGCGAAAGTAGCCGTCCTCGGCCGGCTCTGCCGCCGGGCAGCCGCGGGGCGGGAGGGTTTCTGTCATCTCCGGCCCGGCTGTGCCTCCGCTGCCGCCCGAGCGCTGCTCCGCCGAGCCCGATTCTGCGGAGCCGCTGCCCCGGGCACCGCCCGGCCACACCCCCGGCAGGGCGGGGAGGAGCCGCCCCGCCCCAAAACGCGGCCCCTGCACCGGCCCCGGCGAGGTCCAGGTGGGCATTATCTGCCCGCTGCCCGTGGTGGGAGCCCCGGGGGGTGGCCGGGATGCGCTCCCCGTGCGGGGACGGGCGGTGTCGGTGGCTGTGGCGGAGTGAGAGGGGGACTCGGAGGTGGTTCTGATGCCTTCAGATCATTTTAGGCAACAGTTCCACCCGCTCTTCCCTGGCCGCGCTCCGCCGGAGCGTGCCCGAGCCCGGCCGGTCGCCCCGCCGCTCTCCCGCTCGCCCCCCGGCGCTCCCCCCCCTCTGACCCTGGAGACAGCAGACAGCTCCTGCCCCCGGCACCGCCGCCGGCTCTCCCCGGGCCCGCCTCCAGGAGATAGATGCGGTTCCCCGCGGTGCTGCCCCTCGGCGCGGGCTCGTTCCCAGGAGAGGGTCGCTCCCAGAGCCGGCGGTGCCCCGGATCACCAGGGTGATGCCCGGAGCCCGCGGGGCCACATCGCGCTGCAGCGCCGGGCTTTGGGGTCCTGGGGACCTGCTGGCTCGGTCCTGGGGCTGCGGATGTGTATGGACCTGCTGGCTCGGTCCTGGGGCTTTGGGTGTGTATGG
>NW_020884956.1:897070-902471 GCF_003945725.1 Corapipo altera | reverse complement strand
TGGACCTGCTGGCTCGGTCCTGGGGCTTTGGGTGTGTATGGACCTGCCGACTCGATCCTAGGGCTGTCCCTGTCGTTGGGGGGCCCCGCCGCCCGCCCCCCGATCTGTGGGGCAGGAGCCCAGCAGAGCTCCCAGAGCTGCGGTTGCTCCAGCCCCGGGCCCCTGATAAGAGCTGCGGTATCTCGGTGGAAGGCAGGGCTGACCCCGCTCGGGAAAAACTGCTGTGGGTTTGACCTGAGCATTGCAAAAACCTGCAGTGCCCGCTCTGGTGAGAGACCTCCTGTCCGAAACGCTCCGTTGTATAACTGGTTTCGCAAATGCTATTGGACACTTGTGTGAGGAATTTGCCAATATTGGTTCCTATTCCCAGCCGTGCCTAACCTGCAGAGCTAGATGGGCATTCAGCGTTGAAAGGTGCAACACTTAAATTGGTAATACCAAACCTGGCTTCTTCCCCACCCCCCCCCCCCCCCCGTCTTTTTATCTCTTTTTTATCTTCCTTAGAATTATAGTATAGTTGTGTCAGGCAAAAAATCTGCAGAGACAACATTTTTTTTATCAAACGAAAAAATATCATCGGATTTACATCTTTAACAGAAACCTTTGAAAATGCTGGTGTCTCCAGATAGTTATGCAGAGCAGGCCAATTAAACTGCGTGTCTACTGCATATTTTTGAAGAAGACTACAGTCAGCAAATCAGAAATTGGGATCCAAAGATTTGCTTCTTCAAATCAGCTAAATTTTGTTCCTTGAGATTTTGTTCACTCTCGCCCCACTACTTTTCTTTTTTCAATAATTCTAAGAATATTTGGATGAATGTATGAAAATATATGTCAAATAGAAAAAAGTTAAAGTAAGAAAGTGGTTTAAACTGTTCCAGTTCCTGATTTGAGGATGTAAAAAATGGTTTAAATTATTTTCATGATACCTGACAAAAAGGATTTTAAAATTCAGATCTTACAAATCAGGACAAAACTCCAATGCAACACGTAGGAATTAGTTTAAGATAAATTAGTAATTTGGCAGTGTAGGCTGTGCTGATACAATCTCGCAATTAAAATAGTATTAATGTGACCACCTTGTGAGTTCCTCTCACTCGGATAAAGGGCACCTCATCATGACTGTATTAGGATTGAGACTGTATTTCTTAAGTAACTTGCCTGCATACAGTGAATATGTTTTTTTTTTTTTTTTTTGCAAAAGCACAACACTGATTGTATGGTCTCAGTAGAGCTGAGCTGTGTAATGACTGGGTAGGAGTGCTCCCCTGGAATGTAAATTGCAGCTTAGAACATTCCAAAACCTGATTTACCCTCAAAAAAACCCATGTCCCTGCTCTTCTGACCGTCTTGTCTCCAGTAGCTTTTTGGTTGCCATTAGAATTCCTAAATAGAGCTGGATTTATACCACAAACTTTCTCAGTTTCTCGTGATTACATGAATCAGAAGGTTTAGCTGCAGCGTTGTAAAGGTTGAGAAATACAGCCCAGAAACACAGACTCATGCAGTCAGAAAACGGGATGTATAAATACAGACGTTTGGTTGATATTTATCTTTAATATCAGAATGGTCTGGTGCACTGGGCATGGCACTATCTCTACGAAAGCATCAAATTTGCATCCAGAGAATATCGGTGTGTTGTGCCTGAAGTGCTGAATTTGAAAGCAATGAATCTTATCTCTGCATCAGATCTCAGTTCTGTAGTATTGGGTGCTGTCTGGATTTGTGCATTTTCCCAGATAAACCAGCCAGGTGATCTGGGCAAGGACCATGCTGGAAACAGGCACAGAATGGCAGAGATTGAGTCGCCCCAGATTTTGTCCCACAATAGTAAAGGTAAGAGGGACCAGAACTGGGACCAGAATCTGGACAGCCTTACATACAGTACATATGATAAATATGTACATATGTTTGTATCATTCCACTTATTCTTCTCCTCCATCTTGAAAAAATATGTGACTAAAGGAAATCCTATCAATGGTCTTTCCTTTGGCCACTAGGAAATAAACTCAGTTTGGGAAATTAATTTCCTGCTGGGATACCTGTGGATGCTCTGTTACATACTCAAGACAGGAATCTGTCTGCTCTCTGCAAAGAGAACGTTTCTCTTCTGTGATTTTACAGACCTTGTGTAGGTAAAGGTAGGTAGCAGGTGTCTCCAAACCAGCTTTTGTCCCAGAGAGAGCCAGGGGCTCACCAGAAAAGGCACTTTATAGATTAAAACTACGAAGGGAGAAGTGTGCATCAACTCCTGCTGTTTCTCAAGGCAGGTTCTGAAGATTCCAGTTCTTAATGGGCAAATGTTTGCCTGCTGTAGGGAAGTATTAGGTGAGGAGAAAGGAATCATAGGTGGATTTTTTTTTTTTTTTGTGGCTTTGGATGGCCACAGTATGATTTGCTATAGATGTTTTGCAGCATTTCACTGCTTCTTCACCTTAACAGTGTGAGGCACGTATTAACTGCAGCTTTATCTTCACTGAAAAAAAAACCATTTGCTGTCGAATAGCAAATATGCTTTGCCTATTTCACTGTGAAATCACATTGGAAAAAAGACATTGCAGCTTCGGTGGGAATTAAGAATGTAAGACCAAACAAGGCCAAAATCATCACCACTTTTCCCAGCTAATGCCTTGCCTTTAACTGAGATCCATAGATAAAAATCTGTGTACTTAAGGACAATATGTGTGACCTCTTTTTTTTGTTTGTTTGTGTTTTTATTGTTGTTGGGTTTTTTTGTTCATTGCTTTAAAAATTGAAAATTAGCACTTTGTAGAAGCTAAAGCAATGCCTCAGGGTCTGTAGTCAGGTGACTGTTTTGTCAACTGATCCAGCAGCCCCGTGATGACAGGAGGAATATTCAGGGGAACATTCCCATTGAATACAAGATAATGCAGAGGTGAAGTCAAACTGGCTGTCTCTTTTTGTTGTTTTGGTTTGGGGTTTTTTTTAAACTAAAAAGGTTGTATTTTTACACTTTCTGTACTTAGGTTTCCGTGGGGGTTTTTTTAATGTGATTTTTAAAAACCCTGTAAATGAATCAAATTTCTTTTATATATCAATTATACCAATTTTACTCTGAAGTTCCAGTGACTTGCATAACTTCAATCAACAAGAAGTTATGTATTTAAAGAAGCGGTTTTAAAGAATATAACAAAAGGCACAGGAAGACACTTCTGTAGATGACCTTCTTGATGAACTAATACAGAACCAGATGTTAAAAACATATTGGAAAACTAAAGTCTGAAGTCAACCTGTGGCTTAAGGGCTCAATTTCATCCTTACATGCACTAGCAAGGATGTGAGCTTTAATTACTGCATTTTTTTTCTCACCAGACAAATTTCTGTAAAAACAGTATTTTAAAAGTAAGTAATTCAGATCTACTAATATTTTAGTTTCATTACAGTTAAAGACATTGGAGTTATTCTCTTATTTAACAGCTACAAATAGGAGTTGTCACTTGGTTTAACAACTGTAAACAAGAGAGAGAGTTAACCGTGGAGAAGGAAATACCACTGGGATGCAAAAGTAATTCTAATCTGATAAGAGCCTTAAAGGGAAAAAAAAAACTTCAAGATTTGTTTACCCCAACTGTTTGAGCCTATCAGACAAGACACTCAAAATATTTTTTATTAACATCGTGCAAAAAAGGCCTGTGTTTTAAGTCGAAGTCACATAGAATTGAGTATTCAGAAACCATTATTTCCTAAACAAAGAGAAACAACAACTGTGTTAACAACTCATTTTGCCACCGTATGTTCTAGCTAAGTGCTTCCTAATTAGTAATGATGAGAAAAGATAATGCACGTAGATATGTGTCTGTGGCACCTTCTCTATTGTTTCTAAGTGAATTAGAGACTTAAATGAAACAGAGTACTCCCTGTTTACACGGAACCGTGTAAATATTTCCTATGGAAACCTGAAACCACATGAAACTCTGCTAGTTTCACTTTGGAAGAAACCAGTTCCATTATACAAACAAACAGAAATACTGGGTTAGGGAATACTCAGATAAACTTGCAGAATACTTATCTGTTAAGGGCGGGAATCTCTCAAGACTGTGTTTTATTTTCAAGAATTTCAAAGAAACTGGTGATATTTGCTTCCAAAAGTTGTGGATGGATAGTATCTTCAGCACATCTGAAGTGGGTTTGGTTTTGTTTTGGGGAGGTGGGGAGTTGCAATGGTTTGGGGGTTGTTTGTTTCTTTGTTTTAAAAATTTTATAATATATCGTGCTTTTAGTGAATCTGAGTATTAAGGTCAAATGTAAGCTTGAGAAATCAAATTAGTAAAAATCGACAGAGGAGTTTCTCATGGGTAACACTGGAAATGAAAATCCAAATTTTGAACGCTTGGGTCCTACCGGGACATACTGGTCTTTGTACAAAACAGTGTCAGTAAAAGTTTCTCTTGCCATCCAGGATTTCACAAGGAGGTGCAGAGATACCTGAAAGTGTTCAGGGATGAAGCTCTTTGAGGGAAGGTTTGAACCTTCTCTGAGAACTTCTTGTTTGAAGTTTAGAGACTTCTGCCCTGATTTTTGTGCACATTCTTCTCGAACAGCTCGTAAAACAACGTGGTAAGGCAAATTTTGCCATGTGTAATTCAATGAAATCCACACCTCCCCCGATCTGGATTGAGGTCGGCGTTCCCTTCACTCCTTGTTTTGAATAAAATGTGGTTCCCGGGGTCGGGGGGCGCCGGGGATGGGGAGCCCGGGGGTGGGGAGGTCCCGGGGATGGGAGTGCCGGGGATGGGGAGCCCGAGGGTGACGGTGCCAGGGCGCTGGGGGGGTCCCGGCGGTCCCGGGGTCGGGGGGAGCCGGGGATGGGGAGCCCGGCGGTGGTGGTCCCGGGGATGGGGTTCCCGGGGGTGGGGAGGTCCCGGGGATGGGAGTGCCGGGGCTGGGGATCCCGAGGGTGGCGGCCCCGGGGCGCTGAGGGGTTTCGGGGTGGGAGTCCCCAGGGTTGGGGGATCCCGGCGGTCCCGGAGTAGAAGGGTGCCGGGTATGGGGATCCCGGCGGTCCCGGGGTTGGGGGGTGCTGGGGGTGGCGGGTGCCGGGGGTGGAGGTCCCGGCGATGGGATTCCCGCGGATGGGAATCCCTGGCTGGGGTTTCCGTATGGGGATCCTGGGGATGGAGATCCCTGGCTGGGGTTCCCGAAGGCGGTTCCCGGGGATGGGAATTCCCTGTTTGGAGTTCTCGGCGATGGGATTCCCGGGATGGGATTCCCGGTGTTCCCGGGATGGGATTCCTGGGATGGGATTCCTGGAGTTCCCGGTGTTCCCGGGATGGGATTCCCGGTGTTCCCGGGATGGGATTCCTGGCGTTCCCAGTGTTCCCGGGATAGGATTCCCGGTGTTCCCGGGATGGGGTTCCCGGGATGGGATTCCTGGCGTTCC